>NC_135894.1:28243984-28378506 GCF_964194155.1 Cetorhinus maximus
CACACCACCACTCTCTCACACACACGCTCCCCTCTCTCCACACACACACACTCCCCCACACACCCCCTCCTCACACACACACACCCCCCTCTCTCACACACACACACCCTCTCCCACACACACACCCCCTCTCACACACACACACACCTCCTCTCACACACACACACCCCTCTCTCTCACACACACCACACTCCCCCTCACACACACCCCACTCTCTCACACACACACACCCCCCCTCTCTCACACACACACACACTCCCTCCTCTCTCACACACACACTCACACTCACCACTCTCTCTCACACACACTCTCCTCTCTCTCACACACACACACTCACCACTCTCTCTCATACTCACACTCCCCTCTCTCTCACACACACACTCACCACTCTCTCTCTTACACACACTCCCCTCTCTCTCACACACACACTCACCACTCTCTCTCACACACACACACACTCCCCTCTCTCTCTCACACACACACTCACACTCACCACTCTCTCTCACACACACACTCCCCTCCCTCTCTCTCTCTCACACACACACACACACTCACCACTCTCTCTCACACACACACTCCTCTCTCTCACACACACACTCCTCTCACACACACACACTCACACTCACCACTCTCTCACACACACACTCCCCTCTCTCTCTCACACACACACACTCCCCTCTCTCTCACACACACACACACTCCCCTCTCTCTCTCACACACACACACACACTCCCCTCTCTCTCACACACACTCCCCTCTCTCTCACACACACACTCACCACTCTCTCTCACACACACTCCCCTCTCTCTCACACACACATTCCCCTCTCTCACACACACACACACACTCACCACTCTCTCTCTCACACACACACTCACACTCCCCTCTCACACACACACTCACACTCACCACTCTCTCTCACACACACTCCCCTCTCTCACACACACACACTCACACTGACCACTCTCTCTCACACACGCACACTCCCCTCTCTCTCACACACACTCACACTCACCACACACTCTCACACACACACTCGCCTCTCTCTCTCTCACAGACACACACACACTCACCACTCTCTCTCACACACTCCCCTCTCTCTCACACACACACTCACCACTCTCTCTCTCACGCACACTCCCCTCTCTCTCACACACACACTCACCACTCTCTCACACACACATTCCCCTCTCTCACACACACACACACTCACCACTCTCTCTCTCACACACACACTCACACTCCCCTCTCACACACACACTCACCACTCTCACACACACTCCCCTCTCTCTCACACACACACACTCACACTGCCCACTCTCTCTCACACACGCACACTCCCCTCTCTCTCTCACACACACTCACACTCACCACACACTCTCACACACACACTCGCCTCTCTCTCTCTCACAGACACACACACACTCACCACTCTCTCTCACACACACTCCCCTCTCTCTCACACACACACACACTCACACTGACCACTCTCTCTCACACACGCACACTCCCCTCTCTCTCTCACACACACTCACACTCACCACTCTCTCTTACACACACACTCCCCTCTCTCTCACACACACACGCACACTCCCCTCTCTCTCTCACAGACACACACACACTCACCACTCTCTCTTACACACACACTCCCCTCTCTCTCACAGACACACACACACTCACCCCTGTCACTCACCCAACCATCTTCACTCGCACTCACCCATCCACCCTCACTCACTCACTAAATCGGGGGGAGGGTAGTTAAAATGAGAGTGGAAGAGAGGCCTGGAGCGAGGACTGAGGCTTAGCCACACCCAAATGCGGGTCCCTGACGAGGGGAGCGCCGAGAGCCAGCGGAAAGCACCGCAAGCTGGGGGAAAGTATCGAGAGCTGGGGGGAAAGTATCGAGAGCTGGGGGGAAAGTATCGAGAGCTGGGGGGAAAGTATCGAGAGCTGGGGGGAAAGTATCGAGAGCTGGGGGGAAAGTATCGAGAGCTGGGGGGAAAGTATCGAGAGCTGGGGGAAATTATCGAGAGCTGGGGGGAAAGTATCGAGAGCTGGGGGGAAAGTATCGAGAGCTGGGGGGAAAGTATCGAGAGCTGGGGGAAAGTATCGAGAGCTGGGGGAAATTATCGAGAGCTGGGGGGAAAGTATCGAGAGCTGGGGGAAAGTATCGAGAGCTGGGGGAAAAGTATCGAGAGCTGGGGGGAAAGTATCGAGAGCTGGGGGAAAGCAGTAGGAGACAGGGGAAAGTGGCCGGATGGGGGTGTGGGGGGGGTGCGTTGGGAATGGTAGGGGGGAAGTAGCCGGGGGTTGGGAGTGGGGGAAGCGGCTGGAGCCGGGGGAAAGTGGCCGGAGGGGGATTGCAGGGGCGTTGGGAATGGTAGGGGGAGAAGTAGCCGGGGGGATGGTGGGGGAGGGGGGGAGTGGTGTGGCCAGAGCCTGGGGGAGGACGGCGAGAGCTGCAGGAAAGTGTGGAAAGTGGAGGCCCACACGCCCCAGAGTCTCTCTCACTATCTCCACATACTCGCAGTTGTCGGTGTTTGCTGCTCCTCCAATCACAGCCTGTTTCTCTCCCATGTTTGCAGCTGATTGGCTCACCCAATCTTTAACCCCACTGACAATCACTCTGGGGGCCACAATCCGACCCGTGGGTTGTGGGTTGGACGACCCTGCTTTAACGGGATGCTGTGTTAGTATAAGAGAGAGAAGGACATGTCCTCCCATTCTGCATCCCCCACAGCCTCTGCTATCTGCCTGCCCAGAATGGTGAGGGCCTCCTACAAACACTGAGAGAAATTCCTCTCATTAAGAATAACTTTTTGATACAAGAGTGTAAACTAACTTAAAACTAGCTGGCTTCCATGACATTTTCTTACATGTATCTGGCAGCAAGCAAGATAGTAATGGACTGAGATTTATTGCAAAAATCATGGGAAAGTTTGTGTATCCATTCATGGACATTTATGAGGGAAAATGATATTGAAGTGAAGAAAAGGGGTGTGAATAATTTGGCAGCACCAGCTCTGCACTACTGGATAATCCACCAATTACCTGTGATCCTACCCATGGCATCAAAGACTTGCCAGCAAGGAACTGTTTCAATTTGTTGCAGCACTTTAAATACAGCAGCAAAACTAGTATTAAAGAATAATTTACATCCAATTAAAACAAAAACATTTTACAAAAAGAAACTCTCAGTGCGATGTAAAACATGTGAAATAGGATTAATGAGGCTGTTGTATTGAGTTGGATCAGTGCCAGATCCTGAAAGAGCAGAGATTCTTTATCCACCTTCTCCTTTGGGAAGATTTCTGTGAAAGGACGGCTGATAAGAAGACCTCATTTTCACAGAGACATGGCCCCATGTCTTGGTGGCACATGTGCCACTTACACATGAGTCAACCCTCCTGGGGAAATCTATGATTAGTTGTGAGGAAGTGATGTTGAAAAAATTCTCATAATTCAGGCTTCCTGGGAATACTCTTGAATTGTTGCAGGAAGCTTCTGTGAGCCCATATACGGGACTACCGAGTGCAATGGTAAGAAACAGATCCTGCGGATATCCTCACTCTGTGAGGCGTCAAAACAAACTGACCAGGCTCAGTCAGACCTCTTCTGTAAAGGAAGCCCTCGAAGGTCCATATGTCCACATTTGACCAAATTACCAAACATGGCAAATGCAGCAACACGGACCTGAGCAGATTTCATTTCAAATAGAGATCTGATTCCTTCTGGTATATCAATACAATAGGATCTAACATCATTGGCATAGAGCTGGTCCAAGAGCTTTCAGGGGGCTGATGTTACCTCAATCATAAGGATCTCTTTGTGGTATTCCTCGCCCTGCAGAATGGCAGTCATTGCAGTTGTTACAGACAGGGGAGAGATGTGGAACAATTTCCCCTTTTTCCCACTTCCCTAATGACCACAACAGGGTATATCTCTGAGAAGGAGTGTTTTAACCTCTCCATTGTTGCAACTTTTAAGAACAGACAGAAAACAGGTTTTCTTGTAAATTTAAAATCAAAAGAAAGAATAAACATTTATTTATCACAAAGACCGAAAATATAAACATGGAACAAACACCAACTCCCCAAACACACAGATACACACACACACACACACACACAGGAAAAGAAGATTTCTAGAGATATAACATGCACTTAGATTACTGGAAGGATAAAGCAAAAGCAGGTTACTTCATTTCAGTCCTTGAGAAGATGGTTGAAAATGTTGCAGGCCTGAAGGATTCTCTCCTGGTTCCTTGAAGGCAAATGCAGGTTGAAATTTTCTGGTTTTTCAGTCTAAATTGCGATTGAGTTTCTGTAATGAAGAAATTGCTTGCAGGTATAATAAATTAGTCCCTTTTCACTGCCTGAGATGACTTCTGTACAGGGTCCTTCCTTTTTCTGGACCAGGATCTCTTCTCTCAGGTCTTCTTAGTTTCAATTAACTGACCTCTTGCCGTTCAAAAAAAAAATCAGTTATAGAATGTTTCAAAAAATGTCAGTTATAGAATGTTTTAAAAAATGTCAGTTATAGACTGTTTCAAAAAATGTCAGTTATAGACTGTTTCAAAAAATGTCAGTTATAGAATGTTTCAAAAAATGTCAGTTATAGAATGTTTCAAAAAATGTCAGTTATAGACTGTTTCAAAAAATGTCAGTTATAGACTGTTTCAAAAAATGTCAGTTATAGACTGTTTCAAAAAATGTCAGTTATAGAATGTTTCAAAAAATGTCAGTTATAGAATGTTTCAAAAAATGTCAGTTATAGAATGTTTCAAAAAATGTCAGTTATAAAACATCTTTCATCACAAACTGTCTCCCTGTCATGTGACCATGTTGTCAGTTTTCCATTGTCCACACATCAACATTCCGGCCATGAATTTCATATGATGTGATCATAACAGTTAACAGGTCTGAAGAGTATCACTCCATCACACTAACTGGAATATTGACAAGGCCTCTAAGACACAGCACCTGACAGCCAGATTTGAATCAAATAATCAGTCGATGTGTTGTTGCATGTATGTCAGTAGATGTTAGCAACATCCAGGTTGTTGACAATTGAACATCGTATACATTCAGTGAAGAGTGCAGCCACAGTGGCTCTCTGACCATCCTGTGCAGTTAACGGGACAGCTCCGTGATTCCCCACAATCTCAATGAGCTGAACTGAATAAGCTCATCACTTCAGCCAGCAGAACAAGCCCCTTGTGCTAGGAGTTTGGGTCCAGCATCAGATCCCAGCTTCCCTTCTCATGGATGAAATTTACAATCTCTTTGCTGTGCACTCGATTCAGCATGTCCCTCAGGGTGCTCACAGAGGACAGGCAAACATCTTGGTGTTTTCATGCTGGTGTCTGTGATTGCTTTTCTGACTGTCTTAATTCACTGGAAGGAATAAAATCATGAAGCAAGTTTACATAGACACAGGAACTCACATCACTTAGAGCAGAGAGCAAGTCAGAATATAAAGCGGTCACAGCCTCTGCAGATTCCAGCCTGAGACAATCTCATATAGAGCGCACAAAAACCCAAGGTTCAGAGCTTTCAGCCTCTCACTGATGCTCTCAAGTGCTGGATGAATTGTTTCAAGGTGGAAATAGCCAGTTGAGTCTTCTTCGCTATTGATTTCCAGATGATGCTGGTGGACTCATCCACAGGTACAGGGAACCTGAGGAGACAATGCACAAAGGCTTGGCAGCTGCTGGGAAATGAGGAGGGTGAAGGTTTCTGCAACTACATGTGTCCCTTCCCTTTGTTTGACTGTCTGCATTTGCAGTGCCTCGGGGTCTCTGAGAGCTGATACCCCAGTACAGGGCCATGTCACTAAGCAAATACCTCGCATGGTCATAACAGCTGCATGGGAACATCTGGGTTGGTTGTCAACTAGGCCTCTGATAAGCATTAGGAACATGTTTTCTAGCTGGTCACTGGGCAAGAGTTGTGTGAGTTCAGAGCATCCTTGAAAGAGGATGGAGCTGCCAGTGGTCGCCAATTGTTGGCTGATTCTTTTCACAGTTTCTCCCTGCTCATTTTGCTCTTGAAGACTCAAATCCTCGTCACATGCCACATCTTTATTAGGGTGTGTAAACTGTCCATGGCCCCCTGCTGTACTGGAATAATGGGATCAGAGCATCGTGTCAGCAGCTGACCAACTGAATACCCCAACACAACTGGGGCACCATATTTCCAGCATTGAGCTCCTGCCAGCAGAATTTCAACAGCTGAATGGTGGTGAATTGCAGTTTGGAGTCTGCAACAGGCATGTTGGCTTAGCTTTGATGAGTTGTTGCATGTACTTCAATAGCTCCCTTTTCTGCCTGGAATTCAAGGGCAAACTCTAACTACTTGACTGCGTTGCTCTGGCTGTCAGTGTCTAGCTTTTTACTAGGCCCAGTGTCAGAGTCAAGGGTGGAATTCTTCCTTTAGCCTCTGTCCAAATGATTGGTCACTTAAAATGGGCAGAATGTGGCTATTCTGGATGAAACATGTTTTGGTGGGGCATTGAATGCCAGATAACCAATGCAAAGAATCAGTGTGCTCCTGGCATTGTCCATCTGATGATCAGACTCATCCTCAGGAAAATGGGGCAACCTCTGGTCTTTTAAAAGATGTTACAAGCAGGTGAACTGATTCCTCTCTTTGCCCCATTCCTGGGTTAGTTATAACAGAGTTTGAATTTAAAAAGGTGATATTGCCAATTCAATATATATATATATATTTAACTGTGTGTAGCTCTGTCTAAGAAATAAATCAGCCAGGTTCCTTAAGTTAAAAAGTAAAGAGCTAGTTTTATTGCAAAGACTCACTCAGGCAAAGATGCAAAAATTATTAACAAAATGATTAAAATGTACAAATATGTCCAACTACCCACTGATGTAAAAACACAACACACGCTCCAACCCCAAGTGGGCATTGAAGAAAAAAAACTCTGCAAAGTATCGGATCCTAAAACTCTGCCAAGTAAAAATCAAAGTCAGGAAAAAATAGCCATGGATTGTCTGGATGCATGTCACTTTCCATAGCAGCTGCTGGAACTTGGGTTTCTCACTGGAGCAGTCGTGGCTTTTTTATTCTCTTTCTCATGGAGACAGTGGTGTTGATTTGGAATCCTCCTTTTTAGGAATTCTCAGTTTACAGCAATGAGGTCTTCTGGTGGGTTTTCAAAATGGGATTAGAATAGTTAGATACTTGTTTGACTGGCGCAGACTTGATGGGCCGAAGGGCCTTTTTCTGTGCTGTAGACCTCTATGACTTTATGACTCTATCTTCATAACACCTCCATCACACAGGGAATGAAACGTGACTTGTAGACACATTTCAATACAAGATGTCAAAAAAAATTATTTAAAAAAAGAAACACATGCACACACATCGACTCTTTAAGTCTAACTAATACAGCTATGCTCTTCAACGATCTTGGTACCCAGGCAATTCTGAGTGGTTAAATTCTGGACAAAATATCAGCTATCATTGTTTCTTTCTCCAATGTGGGTAATCCTTAAGTGAATAGGGCTGTATAGAAAACTCCACCAAAATAGCTTGGCATTTTGGGTTTTGACTGTTTCCACAAAGGTTAGGGAGTAGTGGTCAGTATATACTAAGGTCTCCCTGTATCCGTGGCAGACATATACTTCAAAGTGTTTAAGAGCCAATAATAGTCCCAGGGTTTCCTTATCCACAGCGTAATACCTTAGTGTTGATTTAATTTTTGGAGACCCCACTGGCATCTTTGTGCCTAACTCATCTTAGTGAAGTACGACATCTACCCTGAGGTCACTAGCATCAATAGCTACCGTGGAGGTCTTATTGAAATTTGGGGTCGCCAGCACCAGTTTGTTGATTTCAGGCTTTCAGTCTCTCAAAAGCTGATTGGCACTCCCCTGACCACACAGCCCTCATTTTTTTCCCTAACAAGTCCATCAGTGGGGTGGCTATAGTGCTAAGGTTTGGGATGAACTTGTGGTATAAGCCATACATCCCTAAAAACCATATGATTTCCTGTTTAGTCCTGGGGGCAGAGAAATCCATCAATGCCTGCACTTTTGTTGTTCTTGGCAACACCTGTCCTTTTTTTTCATTATTTCATGGGATGTGGGCATCACTGGCTAGGTCAGCATTAATTGTCCATCCTAATTGCCCTTGAGAAGGTGGTGGTGAGCTGCCTTCTTGAACTGTTGCAGTCCATCTGGTGTAGGTACACCCACAGTGGTGTTAGGAAGGGAGTTCCAGGATTTGTGACCAAGCGACAGTGAAAGAACAGCAATATAGTTCCAAGTCAGGACGCTGTGTGATTTGTTGGGGAACTTCCAGCTGGTGGTGTTTGCATGCATCTGCTGCCCTTGTCCTTTGAGGTGGTAGAGGTCACGGGTTTGGAAGGTGCTGTCCGAGGGAGTCTGGGTGAGTTCCTGCAGTGCACCTTGTAGATGGTACACACTGCTGCCACTGTTCATTAATGTTTGTGGATGGGGTGTCAATTTAGCGGACTGCTTTGTCCTGGGTGATGTCAACCTTCTCAAGTGTTGTTGGACCTGCACTACTCCAGGCAAGTGCAGAGTATTCCCTCACACTCCTGACTTGTGCCTTGTAGATGGCATTGGGGAGTTAGGAGATGGGTTACTTTCTGTAGAATTCCCAGCCTCTGACCTACTTTTCTAGTCACAGTATTTATAAGGCTAGTCCAGTTCAGTTTCTGGTCAAGAATAACCACCAGGATGTTAATAGTAGGGGATTCAGTGATGGTAATGCCACTGAATGTTATGGTGAGATGGTTGGATTCTCTCTTGTTGGAGATGGTAATTGCCTGGCACTTGTGTGGCATGAATGGTACTTGCCACTTATCAGCCCAAGCATGGAAGTTGTCCAGGTCTTGCTGCATTTGAACATGGACTGCTTCAATATCTGACGAGTCACGAATGGTGCTGAACATTGTGCAATCATCTGACCTTATGATGGAGAGGTCATTGATGAAGCAGCTGAAAATGGTTGGGCCTAGGATACTACCCTGAGGAATACCTACAGAGATGGCCTGGGACTGAGATGATTGACCTCCAAATACCACAACCATCTTCTTTTGTGTTAGGTATGACTCCAACCAGTGAGAGATTTTCCCAGTTTCCCTTTGACCCCTGTTTTGCTAGGGCTCCTTGATGCCACACTCAGTCAAATGCTGCCTTGATGGCAAGAGCAATCACCTCACCTCTGGAGTTCAGCTGTTTTGTCCATGTTTGAACCAAGGCTGTAATGAGGTCAGGAGCTGAGTGGACTTGGTGGAACCCAAACTGAGCGTCAGTGAGCAGGTTATTTCTGAGTAAGTGCAGTCTGATAGCACTGTTGATGTCCTCTTCCATCACTTTGCTGATGATCAGGAGTAGACTGATGGGGCGGTAATTGGCTGGGTTGTATTTGTCCTGCTTTTCATGGGCAGGACATGCCTGGCAATTTTTCACATTGCTGGGTAGATGCCAGTGTTGCAGATGTATTGGAATAGGTTGGTTAAGGGCACAGCTAATTTTGGAGCACAAGTCTTCAGTACTATTGCCGGAATATTGTCAGGGCCCATAGCTTTTGCAGTATCCAGTGCCTTCAGCTGTTTCTTGACATCATGTGGAGTGAATCGAATTGGCTGAAAACTGTTATCTGGTGATGCTGGGGACCTCTGAATGAGGCCAAGATGGATCACCCACTCAGCACTCCTGGCTGAAGATTGTTGCAAAAGCTTCAGCCTTATCTTTTGCACTGATGTGCTGGGCTCCCCCATCATTGAGGATGGGGATATTTGTGGAGCTTCCTCCTCCAGTGAATTCATTGCCCACCACCATTCAGCTGGATTTGCCAGGACTGCAGAGCTTAGAACTGATCTGTTTGTTGTGGGATTGCTTAGCTCTGTCTATCACTTGCTGCTTATGCTGTTTGGCACGCAAGTAGTCCTGTGTTATAGCTTCACCAGGTTGACACCTCATTTTTAGGTATGCCTGATGCTGCTCTTGGCATGCCCTCCTGCACTCTTCATTGAACTAGGGTTGATCCCCTGGCTTAGTGGCAATGGTAGAGTGGGGGAAAATACTGGACCATGAGATTACAAATTGTGGTTGTATATAATTCTACTGCTGCTGATGGCCCACAGCGCCACATGGATGCCCAGTTTTCAGTGCTAGATCTGTTTGAAATCTATTCCATTTAGCACGGTGGTAGTGCCACACAACATGATGGAGGGTATCCTCAATGTGAAGACGGAACTTCGTCTCCACAAGGACTGTGCAATGGTCACCCTTACCGATACTGTCATGGACAGATGCATCTATGATATGTAGATTGGTGAGGGCGAGGTCCAGTATGTTTTTCCCTCTTGTTGGTTCCCTCACCACCTGTCGCAGACCCAGATTAGCAACCCAGTCACTCTTGGTAATGGACATTGAAGTCCCCCGCCCAGAGTACATTCTGAGCCCTTGCCATTCTCAGTGCTTTCTCCAAGTGATTTTCAACATGGAGAAGTACCGATTCATCAGCTGGAGGGTTGGGTGGGGGGAGTAGTGCAGCACATGGTAATCACCAGGAGGTTTCCTTGCCCATATTTGACCTGATGCCATGAGACTTCATGGGGTCCAGAGAAAATGTTGAAAACTCCCAGAGCAACTCTCTCCTGACTGTATACTGCTGTGCCGCCACCTCTGCTGGGTCTGTCCTGTCAGTGGGATGGTGATGATTGTGTCTGGGACATTATCTGTAAGGTATGATTCTGTGTGTATGGCTATGTCAGGCTGTTGCTTGGCTAGTCTGTGAATAACTTTCTAAATTGTGGCACAAACTCCCAGATGTCCCTAAGGAGGACTTTTCATGGTCAACAGGGCTGGGTTTGCCATTGTCATTTTCGGTGCCTCAGTTGATACCAGGTAATCTGTCCGGTTTCCTTCCTTTTAGTAGACTTTGTAGTGGTTTAATGTAACTGAATGGCTTGCTAGGCCATTTCTGAGTCAACCATATTGCTGTTTGTCTGGAATGACGTGTAGGCCAGGCCAGGTAAGGACAGCAGATTTCCTTCCCAGATGGGTTTTTATGACAATCCATTCATAGTCACTATTACCTAGACTATCTTATAATTCCAGATTTTTTTCATTAATAGAATTTAAATTTTACCAGATACCGTGGTGCAATTTGAATCCATGTCCCCAGAGCACTAGCCTGGACCTCTGGATTACTAGTCTGGAGACATTACCACCAGGCCACGACCTCCGCCTGACTCACTACATGCCCTAGTTAAGTTATTTGTGATTTTGCAAACTCGTTCTTTGCAAGGTTTATCACTAAATCAGCTGACTGCAATCTTCTAAAAAGACTTCCAGCTGTTCCAAGAGGACCAAGTGGACCCACCATGCATTATTGTACACTAGCAGGTCATCAAGGTACACTACGCAGTTCAGGAGCCTGGCCACTACCTGGTTCATTAGCCTTTGGAATGTGGCCAGAGCATTTCCTAGCCTGAATGGCATAACTCAGCATTGGAAAAAGCTGGGGTGACAAAGGCCGAGATTTCTTTAGCCCGGGGTGTTAAGGGGACCTGCCAATATCCCTTCAGCAGATCAATTTTTGTTATAAACGTGGCACTTCCTAGCCTGTCAGTACAGTCCTCCAGGTGAGGGATTGGGTAGGAGTCCACCCTGGTCACTACATTAACCGTTTTGGAGTCAATGCAGAGCACTAGCATGACTGGAACTCCAGATATTGTGACTGGGTTCAATCAGGCTGTCTTCCAACATGAATTTTTGCTTTCGCATGTGCCTAGAAACCTAGGTGATAACGGATCTATTTTATGGGAGAGGTCTCCCCTACATCTACGTCGTGTACGGTGAGTGTTGTGTGCCTTTGTTTGTCCCTATAGACTCCTTCAAACGTGGTGAGCAGCCCTGTCTAGTCTCCTATCTGTTCTGTGTTTAAATAGGAGAGCACAGTGTCTAATCTCCCTAATAGTTCGGTGTTAGCTGACCGGACAGTAGGGGCTTTCAGCGGTTCACCTTGTAAGGGTACTAACACGAACAAGGTACCCTGGCTAAAATGTTCATGCTTTGACATGCTTGTCTGCCTGTCTTTTCATGACTGGCTGTAAAGTTTTGAGGTGCTCCTGGGACATATTACAGGCACTTCCGGAACACAGTTAAGTAATCAAACGTAGAAGATTTTCTTTGATCCTTTTGTCTGTGACATCTTTTGATTATCTGCTCCTATCACTGCTTGCTTGTCCCTACAACCACCCCACCCTCAACTTCTCCCCCCCAGCCCAACCTTAAACCAGCTTATATTTCACCCCTCTCCTAACTTTACTCAGTTTTGCTGAAGGGTCATGAGGACTCGAAATGTCAACTCTTTTCTTCTCCGCCGATGCTGCCGGACCTGCTGAGTTTTTCCAGGTAATTCTGTTTTTGTTTTGTTGTAGAAGATTCATCCCTTGCTCTAAGAACTTTTCCTTGACTAATTGCTTATCTTGTGCTCATACACTAATTCAAAGGGACTAAAGCCAGTGGACTCATTGGGTGAATTCCAGATGGCAAACAGGAGAAATCCCAGCTCTTTGTCCCAGTCATGGGAGGTATTCATGTCAGCATGCTCTGATCATCAGCTTGAGAGTCTGATGGTACTGTTCTAAAGCCCTTTGTGACTGTGGGTGGTAGGCTGAGGACTTTAGCTGTGTGATACCCAGATTACTCATGCCTTTCTGGAAAATTTTGGACATAAAATTGGTGCTCTGATCTGACTGGATCTTAGCTGGTAATCTTTGAGAACTCCATAAACTGTGTCTCCATAAAGCAGCTTGTGTCCTTTGCAATTGCAACATGGTAGCTGCTGTAAGCCAGTGTGCTTTGCTTAGCAAAAGTGTTCCTTTCAAAGAGTTCAAGTATATATATATATATATATATATATGTCCAGCCAATGACATTATAAATTAACATTTTGTATAACGCATCTTCATAACAAAGAGGTTGAAATTTCTGTAATCCACCTTGCTATTAAAGGTGGTGTCAAAGTTAGTAATCAAATGGAAACCAATTCCAACAGTCACACCATCTCTCATAAATATCTTTTTGTTCTGAGTACTCTGTAGCATTTGTTGAATCTCATTCTTTATATCTACACTGATTGATGTAGCACCATCCCAAGACATTTGTATAGAAACCTCTTCCGTTGCCAATAACTGTGGGAGATTGTCATTTGTCACAATTCACTGGGACATAGAGCTCTTCATTCAAGCTCCTCAGTAGACCCTCCAACTGTGTTCTCAAACTTTGACTCCCTATATTGATGGCAGTAACAAGAATAAGACACAAGCTCTGAATGAAAGCAAGTTGTTCAGATTGAACTTGACACAGAGCCAGGATTCCAGCAATTAATCTTGGCAGTTCTTCCTCTAGGTTGTCTTTGGTCATCAGAGAGGAGATGTAGCCCAGAGCTTCCTCTATTTCGATATTTAATGGAGGCTCCTCTTTCTCAAGCCAGTTGTTGAAGAGCAGGTCAGAGGTTCCCTCCGGGACACCCTGGTCCACTCCTCCATCACCCCAAACACCTCAGCCCCCTCCCACTGCATCTTCCCATGCAATCACAGAAGGTGCTATACCTGCCCCTTTACTTCCCCCCTCCTCACCATCCAAGAGCCCAAACACTCCTTTCAAGTGAAGCAGCGCTTCATTTGCACTTCCCTTAATTTGGTCTACTGCATTCGTTGCTCCCAATGCAGTCTCCTCTACATCGGAGAGACCAAACTGGGTGACCGCTTTGCAGAACACCTTCAGTCTATCCGCAAGCATGACCCAGACCTCCCTGTCGCTTGCTATTTCAATACTCCACCCTGTTCTCATGCCCACATGTCCGTCCTTGGCCTGCTGCACTGTTCCAGTGAAGCTCAATGCAAATTGGAGGAACAGCACCTCATCTTACGATTAGGTGCTTTACAGCCTTCCGGACTGAATATTGAGTTCAACAGCTTCAGACCATGAACTCTCTCCTCCTTCCCACCCCCCTTTTTCATCCCCCTTTTTTCCATGTTCATTTTTATTTTTTTTAATTTTTATTAATTTTTCCCCCGCTTATTTTCATTATTATTATTTTTCAGATTTCCATTTTCATTCATTGTTTTATCCCGAGCTTTTAGTCTATTTTCGATCTTTCTTCCTACCACCGTCCCTTCCCCCCACCCCACCCGCCCTAGGGCCATCTGTCACCTTCCAGACTGCTTACCCTGGTCCGACCATTATCATATTTTGCTTTCTTAATGTCACCATTAGCACCTCATTTAGCCAGTACCACCACCACCATTCACAACTCTTTGACCTTTTGTTTATGACATCTTTTGCCATCTCTCCTTTGCCTCCACCTATTGCTGGCCTTCTATCTAACTTCACCCCCCTTAATCAGTATATATTTCACCACATCTCTACCTCCCTTTAGATCTGAAGAAGAGTTATACAGACTCAAAATGTTATCTCTGTTCCTCTCTCCACAGATGCTGTCAGACCTGCTGAGTTTTTCCAGAATTTTTTGTTTTTGGTTCAAGTCAGAGGCCATGTTCATCTCAGTGGTGAAGGATTCTTTTATCACTGTCGACTGTGGCTGGTTCTTCACATTATCAATATAGAGTAGGACATTCTTGCTGAAGCCCCCCAGTGCTTCTGCAGACACAGGTTTATTGTGATCTGACATATCTTCCATCAATACAGGAATCGCACTGCTTAAGATGTTCTCCATGAAAGGTACTATACCATGGATATTGGCTGTTGAGAGTCTTACTAAGAACACTTTGGCCTGTATTTCTAGGGGGTTGGAGTTTAAAAATAGGGAAGTCTTGTTACAACTGTGCAGAGTGTTAGTGAGGCCACACCTGGAGTACTGTGCACAGTTTTGGTCCCCATATTTAAGAAAGGATATACTGGCATTGGAGGCAGTTCAAAAGAGATTCACTAGGCAGATTCCTGGGATGAAAGGGTTGACTTATCAAGAACGGCTAAACAGGTTAGGCCTTTATTGATTAAAGTTTAAAAGAATGAGGGGTGATTTTATTGAAACGTACAAGATTCCGAAGGGGCTTGGCAGGGTAGATGTTGAGAAGATGTTTCCACTAATGGGGGAATCTCGAACTAGGGAACATAGTTAGAAAATAAGGGGGCACTCATTTAAAACTGAAATGTGAAGGAATTTCTTCTCTCAGAGGGTAGTGAATGTCTGGAATTCTCTATCCCAGATAGTTGTGGAGGCTAGATCACTGAAAGTATTTAAAGAGGAGGTAGGTAGATTTTTAAAATATCGTGGAGTTGAGGGCTATGAGGAGCTGGCACGAAAGAGGAGTTGAGGCCTGGGGCAGATCAGCCATGATCTTATTGAATGGCAGGGCAGGCTTCAGGGGCCGAATGGCCTACTCCTGCTCCTATTTCTTATGTTCTTATGTTCTTACTCATGTTCTTAACATAAACATGGGATAGAAATCCGTTCTTCATCTCTGCCAGGACTTCTTTGAAATACCTTAATGCAATGATCACCATGAGCTTACAGGCAGACTCCTTGCTTTGTTGATGTTCCTCGATTAACGTGGTCATTCTGAGGGAAGCTGAAGTGATGAGAGATTCGGCCAGGGATGGCCCAATGAGGCTGAGGTTGGTGTTCAGAATGATAGTCATCTGATCATCTGGGAGCCGGACATGTTGCTGGAGGTAGTAACAGCAAGTGGGGAGGACATATTCTGGCCACTTTTGGCCCAGTCTACTTATATGGTCTGGGGTATTTCATATTGAGTGCTGCCATCATCGTCATCAATCAGTCTCTTGAACAGATTCAAGAAGGTAATCATTTTTTCACTTGGTGTCAGGAACATTTTTGTGGTCTTGATTGTTTTTTTCTGCAATTTCTATCCTCATGCATTGAGAAATCAAAGTTTTTGATGTCCTTCATGATGTCAATAATTCAGTGGAACTCATCCATAAGGAATCTCACGTAGGTGAACATGATCTAAAAAGCAAAGTAAAAACCAGCCTAAACACTAGAGGCATTCCATAAGCAAAAAAATATATGTAGACCAACGGATTCATCCAGCAATAAAGCAAATAGTACATTTTCTAATAAAATTACAGTACTAAGAAGTAATCTTAAAACAGCTAAGAAAGTAATCTGTCTCATCAAAGCAGAGAGCCAATGAGGCTTCCCATGATCGTAAATCAGTTCCGTTGTGGTTTTCTGCTCCACGGGATCTCTGATTTTATGCTGGGGGCTGGGTTCATGGAATGATGCCAAAACCGCAGAGGGACAATTGAGCTACCCTGTTGTGAACCACTTCCGTTTCGTTTCCCCCCACAGTGGGGTGGAGGCCTCTTTGGTCAGCACCATCTTTTTACACTGGGGATCGTGGGTGAGTGAGGGCCACTTTGTCACTTTGTTCTTTGTATGTTTGTTGTATGTTTGCATTTTTATGTTTGCCTTTTCACTCAGCCACTTCCTCTTTAATCCATGGCCCAAATAGCTGCTGCTCTCATATGCAGCCTGCAGAGCATTTTCCTGCAGTGGGCCATCTTCTTGTGCTGCCTCCGTTGTGGCAGTCGTTGCCTCTGGCGCAGGATGGTGACTTGGCCCCGACCCAACTTCAGGTTCCGATCCTGGGATGGGGGGAGTGAGGGAGATTCCAGGCAGTTGAGGTCTCAGCCACATCCTCGGGACCCCAGTGCTACCCAACTGCCCAGAAGAGGTGGGTCTCCCAGACCAGCAGGGATCTGAGCCCCCAGGACCTGAGCTCATGTCCCCCAGGGAAGCAGCTCAGTGTGGATCCCCAGCAATGCCACTGGCTGAGGGGGAGTCGCAGCCACCCACTGATAGCAGAGGCAAGCTGTAAAGTGGGGACGTTTAACCCTGGGTCAAAGATCCATTTACCTGCGGCTTCCCCTGGACCCCAGCCTGCGCATGTTCTTATGGAAATGAGAAAGCATGGTATTCAGCCCCATTTCTGTGTTTGTTTTATTTGCTGTGACTATTTCCATTGAATCTGAAAGGCAATCTTACTGTTAAACCATTTCAGTTCTTGTAGCAATTCTCAAACAAGAATTCATTCTTTCTATCACTTCAAATCTGAAGTCACACTTTGTCTCCTTGATGTCTTTGCACTGATATTGAGAAGAATTATCTGTTTGGTTCTAATCTGGTGAATTTAAAAACCAAATTATGTAAACAAACAGTTTTCGCATCTCCACAGATTCGGATCAATTTATAAAATGATTTTGAGAAACAAATGGTTTAGATATCCACAGATCCTGAAACGTTTATAAACTAAGTGATGTTAATAAACAATTTGGATCTTTACAGATGTTGAAGACTTTGGTAAGATTTAAACAAACTTACCCCTTATTTGTTGAGAGCTTTTCAGAATCTGGACTTCAGTTACTGGTGAAAATAACTTCCGTCGGAGTTGCCATGGTTTTCGCTGTGATGACATGTGACACACCCTCCTCCATTATCATGTGGAGGGATGGTGTAGCTCCTGGGTTAAGACCCATATAAGGACTGCAAGCTGTTTGAAACCTGAGATACATTGGGTGCAATTTTAATCTAAGCTTTCCATCAGGAAACTGACGGGATCTGGTATATTGTTTCACACCCCAACCCAATCTCACTCTCCATTTAAGTCATCGTCTGGAGCATAAACACTGACATAGACCCAGTGGGCCAAACAACCCATTTCTGTGCTTTAGGTTCTGTGTAATTCTATTTAAAATGGTAATTCATTTTCACACATCCTGGACACTGGGGTGATCCATTTTATAAAAATAATGAAGTGGAGGAAAGAATGGTGAACTGTGAACACAAAGCTGACTAAAGGGGCAGTAAGCTGATAGGGTTATGCAATGTTGACTTAATAGCACGGTTCTAAAGAGTGCACAGGGACAGAGAGACCGGAGGGTTCATGTGCATAAATCTTTGAAGGTGGCAAGACATTTGAGAGGTAGCAGGAAAAATTATAGTCTCTTGGTCCTCATAAATAGGGACATTGAGTAAAAAAGCAGGGAAATTATGCTGAAACTTTACAAAGCTCTGGTTAGGTCGCAACTAGATTATTTTGGCCAGTCCTGGTCACCACACTTTCAGAGGGATGATAGGGTCCTTAAGAGGGTGCAGAGGAGATTTACAAGATTGATTCCATGGCTGAGGGATCTTAACTATAAAGTTAAGTTGAGAAGCTGGGATTGTTTTCCTCGGAGCAAAAGAGATTGAGGGAAGATTTGACAGAGGTGTACAAGATTATTAAACATTTAGATATGTTGCAAAACAAAAACAAAAATACCTGGAAATACTCAGCAGGTCTGACAGCATCTGCGGAGAGGAACACAGTTAACATTTCGAGTGCGTATGACTCTTCAACAGAACTAAGGAAAAATAGAAAAGAGGTGAAATATAAGCTGGTTTAAGAGGGGGGTGGGACAGGTAGAGCTGGATAGAGGGCCAGTGATAGGTGGAGATAACCAAAAGATGTCATAGACAAAAGGACAAAGAGGTGTTGAAGCTGGTGATATTATCTAAGGAATGTGATAATAAAGGTACGGATAGCCCTAGTGGGGGTGGGGTGGGGGAAAGCGATCGAAATAGGCTAAAAGGCAGAGATAAAACAATGGATGGAAATACATTTAAAAATAATGGAAATAGGTGGGAAAAAAAAATCTATATAAATTATTGGAAAAAAGGGGGATCAGAAAGGGGGTGGGGATGGAGGAGAGAGTTCATGATCTAAAATTGTTGAACTCAATATTCAGTCCGTAAGGCTGTAAAGTGCCTAGTCGGAAGATGAGGTGCTGTTCCTCCAGTTTGCGTTGAGCTTCACTGGAACAATGCAGCAGGCCAAGGATGGACATGTGGGCATGAGAGCAGGGTGGAGTGTTGAAATAGCAAGCGTCAGGGAGGTCTGGGTCATGCTTGCGGACAGACCGAAGGTGTTACGCAAAGCGGTCACCCAGTCTGGGTTTGGTCTCTCCAATGTAGAGGAAACTGCATTGGGAGCAGCGAATGCAGTAGACTAAATTGAGGGAAGTGCAAGTGAAATGCTGCTTCACTTGAAAGGAGTGTTTGGGCCCTTGGACGGTGAGGAGAGGGGAAGTAAAGGGGCAGGTATTGCACCTTCTGCGGTTGCATGGGAAAGTGCCGTGGGAGGGGGTTGAGGTGTAGGGGATGATGGAGGAGTGGACCAGGGTGTCCCGGAGGGAATGATCCCTGTGGAATGCCGCCGGGGGGGTGAAGGGAAGATGTGTTTGGTGGTGGCATCATGCTGGAGTTGGCGGAAATGGCGGAGGATGATCCTTTGAATGCGGAGGCTGGTGGGGTGATAAGTGAGGACAAAGGGAACCCTATCATGGTTCTGGGAGGGAGAGGAAGGTGTGAGGGCGGATGCGTGGGAGATGGGCCGGACACGGTTGAGGACGCTGTCAACCACTGTGGGTGGAAAACCTCGGTCAAGGAAGAAGGAAGGCATGTCAAAGGAACTGTTTTTGAAAGTGGCATCATCAGAACAGATGCGACGGAGGTGAAGAAACTGAGAAAATGGGATGGAGTCCTTACAGGAAGCGGGGTGTGAGGAGCTGTAGTCGAGGTAGCTGTGGGAGTCTGTAGGCTTGTAATGAATATTGGTGGACAGTCTATCAACAGAAATTGAGACAGAGAGGTCAAGGAAGGGAAGGGAAATGTCAGAGATGGACCATGTGAAAATGATGGAGGGGTGGAAATTGGAAGCAAAATTAATAAATTTTTCCAGGCCCAGACGAGAGCATGAAGCAGCACCAAAGCAATAATCGATGTATCAGAGAAAGAGTTGTGGGAGGGGGCCAGAGTAGGACTGGAACAAGGAATGTTCCACATACCCCATAAAGAGACAGGCATAACTGGGGCCCATGCGGGTACCCATAGCCACACCTTGTTGGACTGTTCCTATTAGCTGATTGTTTAAGGACTTGGGGACACAGGTTTAAGGATGGGCTAGAGATGCAGGGGGACTGTGAGGAAGAAATCTTTTAGGCTGCGTGTAGTTATGACCTGGAACTTGCTGCCTACCAGGGTGATGGAAATGGAGACAATAATTTGAAAATGGATGGATACTTTAAGGAAATAAGCATGCAGGACTACAGAGAAAGAGCAGAAAATGAGTCTGGATTTCTCTAAAGAGAGCCAGCATGGAGTCAATGGGCTGAATGGCATTCTCTGTACTGTAATGACACTGTGATGCTGTGACTCTATGACATGAGGAAATATTTTTCTATGCAGTGATTGGTTAGTATCTGGAATGCAATGCCAAAGAGTGTGGTCAAGGCTGATTCTATCATGCCTTTCAAAAGAGATTTGCATAAGCACCTGAAGTGAAAAATATTGCTTCGCTGTAAGAAGAATATTGCAGAGCTACTTTGAAAGGGGGTGGAGTGCGACTAGCTATAGTGTTCCTGCAGCAAACCAGCATGACTCAACAGGCCCCAAGTGCTCCTCCTGTGCTGTAACTATTCTATCATTCTATAATTACCATAAGATCTTGCCATCCTTTTTGGTTTCTGACAGTAGCAAGTGTTATGTGGAATGCAGGTATGACAGCTTCAGCAAAAATTCAAAGGAATCCATTGTGTTAATGGCAGATGATCATATATACCCTCCAGGCAAAAACTGATGAGATTGGATGGGGTACCACAGGTTCTGGAGCAGTCGGGGATGAGATTGTTAGTGAGTGAGGAATGGGATGTGGCGAGTAGGGAATGTGTTGTGGGGAATAGGTTTGTAGTGAGTCAGGAATGGGCTGAAGTGATAGGGAGATAGGTTGTGATGAGTCAGGAATGGGTTGTGGTGATGAGGGAATGTGTTGTGGTGAGCAGGGAATGTGTTGTGGCGAGCGGGAAATAGGTTATGGTGAGTGGCAAATGTGTTGTGGTGAGTGGGGAATGGGCTGTGTGAAGGGGAATGCGTGGTGGTGAGCGATGAATTGTTTGGGGTGAGCGAGGAATGGGTTGTGGTGAGCGAGGAATGGGCTGTGGTTAGTGAGGAATGGGTTCTGGTGATTGGGGAATGATGAATGGGTTGTGGTGAGTGGGGAATGGGTTGTGGTGAGTGGGGAATGGGGTACGATTAGTGAGGAATCAGTTGTGGTGAGTGGGCAATGAGTTCTGGTGAATGGGGAATGGGCTGTGGTAAGTGAAGAATGTGTTGTCGTGAATAAGGAATTGATAATGGTGAATGGAGAATGGGTTGCATGAGGAATCTTTTGTGGTAAGTGGGGAATGTGTTCTGGTGAGTGAGGAACATGTTGTGGTGAGTGGGGAATGTGTTGTGGTGAGTGGGGAATTGGTTGTGGTGAGTGGGGAATGGGTTGTGGTGAGTGGGGATAGGGCGAGAGCGAGAGGGAAATGGGTTGTGGTGAGTGAGGAATTGGTTGTGGTGAGTGGGGAATTGGTTGTGGTGAGTGAGGAATGGGTTGTGGTGAGTGAGGAATGGGTTGTGATGAGTGGGGAATGGGTCGTGGTGAGCAGAGAATGGGTTGTGGCAAATGGGAATGGGTTGTGGTGAGCAATGAATGTGTTGTGGTGAGTGGGGAAAAGGATGAGGTGAGTGGGGAATGGGTTGTGGTGAGTGGTAAATGGGTTGTGGTGTGTGAGGAATCATAATGGTGAGGGGAGAATGGGTTGCAATGATGAGGAATCATTTGTGATAAGTGGGGAATGTGTTCTGGTGAGTGAGGAATTGGTTGTGGTGAGTGGGGAATAGGTTGTGGTGAGTGGGGAATGGCTTTCGGTGAGTGGGGAATCTGTGGTCCTGAGTGGGGAATAGGATGTGGTGAGTGGGGAATGGGATGTGGTGAGTGGGGAATGGATTGTGGTGAGTGAATAATGGGTAGTGGTGAGTGAAGAATGGGTTGTGGCGAGTGGGAAATGGGTTGTGGTGAATGGGAAATGGGCTGTGGTTAGTGGAGAATGGGCCTTGGTGAGTGGAGAATGGGTTGTTGTGACTGGGGATTAGGATGTGTTGAGTGGGAAATGGGATGTGGTGAATGGGGAATAGGTAATGGTGAGTGGGAAATTGGATGTGGTGAGTGGAGAATGGGTTGTGGAGAATGAGGAATGGGCCTTGGCGAGTGGAGACTGGGTTGTTGTGAGTGGGGATTAGGATGTGGTGGGTGGGGAATGGGTTGTTGTGAATGGGGAATGAGTTGTGGTGAATGGGAAATGGATTGTGGTGAGTGGGGAATGGGTTGTGACAAATGGGAAATGGGATGCAGTGAATGGGAAACGGGTTTGGGTGAGTGAGGAATGTGTTGTGGTCAGTGGGGAATCGTTTGTGGTGAGTGTGGAATGTGTTGTGGTGAATAGGGTTAGGGCGATAGTGAGAGGGAAATGGGTTGTCCTGAGTGAGGAATCGGTTGAGGTGAGTGGGGAATGTGTTGTGGTGAGTGGGGAATGGACTGTGGCGAGCAGAGAATGGGATATGGCCATTGGGGAATGGGTTGTGGTGAGTGAGGGATGTGTTGTGCTGAGCGGGGAATAAGATGAGGTGAGTGGGGAATGGGATTTGGTGAGTGGGGAATGGGTTGCAGTGAGAGGGAAATGGGTTGCGGTGAGTGAGAAATTGGTTGTGAGTGAGGAATCGGTTGTCGCAGAGTGGGGAAGATGTTGTGGTGAGTGCAAGATGGGTTGTGGAGAATGGGTTATTGTGAGTGGTGATTAGGATGTGGTGAGTGGGTTGTGGCGAGTGAGTAATCAGTTGTGGTGAGTGGGAAATGTTCTGTGGTGAGTGTGGAATGGGATGTGATGAGTGGTAAATGGGTTGCCATGAATAAGGAATCAGTAATGGTGAGTGGAGAATGGATTGCAGTGATGAGGAATCAATTATGGTAAGTGGGGAATGTGTTCTGGTGACTGAGGAATTGGTTGTGGTGAGTGGGGAATGGCTTTTGGTGAGTGGGGAATGGACTGTAGTGAGTGTGGAATGGGTTGTTGAGAATGTGGAATGGGTTGTTGAGAATGGGGAATAGGTTGTGGTGAATGGGGACTGGGTTGTGGTGAATTGCGAATGGGTTGTAGTGAGTGTGGAATGGGATGCGGTGAATGGGAAATGGGTTTGGGTGAGTGGGGAATATGTTGTGGTAAGTAGGGAATGGGTAGTGGTGAGTGGGAAATGGGCGAGAGTGAGAGGGAAATGAGTTTTGGTGAGTGAGGAAGTGGTTGTGGTGAGAGGAATCGGCTATGGTAAATGGGGAATGTGTTGTGGTGAGTGGGGGATGTGTTGTGATGAGTGGGGAATGGGTCGTGGTGAACAGAGAATGGGTTGTGGCAAGTTGGGAATGGGTTGTGGCAAACAGGGAATGAATTGTGGTGAGTGATGAATGTTTTGTGGTGGGTGGGAAATAGAATGAGGTGAGTTGGAAATGGGATGTGGTGAGTGAGGAATCGTAATGGTGAGTGGAGAATGGGTTGCAGTGATGAGGAATCATTTGTGGTGAATGGGTATTGGGTTGTGGCAAATGGAGAATGGGTTGTGGCAAATGGGGAATGGGCCTTGGTGAGTGGAGAATGGGGCATGGTAAGTGGAGAATGGGCCATGGTGAGTGGAGAATGGGTTGTTGTGAGGGGGGATTAGGATGTGGTGATTGGGGAACGTGTTGTGGTGAGTAGGGAATGGGTTGCGGCAAGTGGGGATGGGTTGTGGTGAATGGGAAATGGGACGCGGTGAATGGGAAATTGGGTTGAGTGAGTGAGGAATGTGTTGTGGTGAGTGCGGAATCGTTTGGGGTGAGTGGGGAATGGGTTGTGGTGAGTGAGGTATGTGTTGGGGTGAATGGGGAATAGGCAGTAATGGGAGGGAAATGGGTTGTGGTGAGTCAAGAATGGATGCAGTGAGTGGGGAATGTGTTGTGGTGAGTGGGGAATGCGTTGTTGTGAGTAGGGAATGGATTGTGGCAAGCAGGGAATGGATTGTGGCAATTGGGGAATGGATTGTAGTGAGTGAGGGATGTGTTGTGCTGAATGGGGAATAGGATGAGGTGAGTGGGGAATGGGATTTGGTGAGTGGGGAATCTGTTGTGGTGAATGGTGAATGGACTTGGTGAGTGGAGAATGGGCTGTGGTGAGTGGGGAATGGGCTGTGGTGAGTGGGGAATGCGATGCTGTAAGTGGGGAATGGTTTGTGGTGAGTGGGGAATGCGATGCTGAGAGAGAGAAATGGGTTGTGGGTGTGAATGGGAAATGGGCTGTGGTTAGTGGAGAATGGGTCTTGGTGAGTGGAGAATGGGTTGTTGTGACAGAGGATTAGGATGTGGTGAGTGGGGAATGGGATATGGTGAGTGGGGAATGGGCTGTGGTGAATGGGGAATGGGATGTGGTGAGTGGGAAATGGGATGTGGTGAGTGGGAAATGGGATGTGGTGAGTGGGGAATGGGTAGTGGTGAGTGAAGAATGGGTTGTGGTGAGTGGGAAATGGGCTGTTGTTAGTGGAGAATGGGCCTTGGTGAGTGGAGAATGGGTTGTTGTGACTGGGGATTAGGATGTGGTGAGTGGGGAATGGGATATGGTGAGTGGGGAATGGGATGTGGTGAGTGGGGAATGGGTTGTGGTGAGTGGGGAATGGGTAGTGGTGAGTAAAGAATGGGTTGTGGCGAGTGGGAAATGGGTTGTGGTGAATGGGAAATGGGCTGTGGTTAGTGGAGAATGGGCCTTGGTGAGTGGAGAATGGACCTTGGTGAGTGGAGAATGGGTTGTTGTGACTGTGGATTAGGATGTGTTGAGTGGGGAATGGGATGTGGTTAGTCGGGAATGGGATGTAGTGAATGGGGAATAAGTAATGGTGAGTGGGAAATTGGATGTGGTGAGTGGAGAATGGGTTGTGGTGAATGAGGAATGGGTCTTGGTGAGTGGAGGCTGGGTTGTTTTGAGTGGGGATTAGGATGTGGTGAGTGGGGAATGGGGAATGAGTTGTGGTGAATGGGAAATGGATTGTGGTGAGTGGGGAATGTGTTGTAACAAATGGGGAATGGGTTGTGGTGAGTGGGAAATGGGATGCGGTGAATAGGAAACGGGTTTGGGTGAGTGAGGGATGTGTTGTGCTGAGTGGGGAATAAGATGAGGTGAGCGGGGAATGGGATTCGGTGAGTGGGGAATGGGTTGCAGTGAGAGGGAAATAGGTTGTGGTGAGTGAGAAATTGGTTGTGGTGAGTGAGGAATCAGTTGTCGCAGAGTGGGGAATATGTTATAGTGAGTGGAAAATGGGTTGTGGAGATTGGAGAATGGGTTATTGTGAGTGGTGATTAGGATGTGTTGAGTGGGTTGTGGCGAGTGAGTAATCAGTTGTGGTGAGTGGGGAATGGCTTTTGGTGAGTGGGGAATGGACTGTGGTGAGTGGGGAATGGGATGCGGTGAATGGGAAATGGGTTTGGGTGAGTGGGGAATATGTTGTGGTAAGTAGGGAATGGGTAGCGGTGAGTGGGAAATGGGCGAGAGTGAGAGAGAAATGAATTTTGGTGAGTGAGGAATTGGTTGTGGTGAGAGAAATCGGCTGTGGTTAATGGGGAATGTGTTGTGGTGAGTGGGAAATGTGTTGTGGTGAATGGGGGATGTATTGTGATGAGTGGGGAATGGGTCGTGGTGAACAGAGAATGGGTTGTGGCAAGTTGGGAATGGGTTGTGGCAAATAGGGAATGAATTGTGGTGAGTGATGAATGTGTTGTGGTGGGTGGGAAATAGAATGAGGTGAGTTGGAAATGGGATGTGGTGAGTGAGGAATCGTAATGGTGAGTGGAGAATGGGTTGCAGTGATGAGGAATCATTTGTGGTGAATGGGTATTGGGTTGTGGCAAATGGGGAATGGGTTGTGGCGAATGGGGAATGGGCCTTGGTGAGTGGAGAATGGGCCTTGGTGAGTGGAGAATGGGCCGTGGTGAGAGGAGAATGGGTTGTTGGACTGGGGATTAGGATGTGGTGAGTGGGGAATGTGTTGTAGTGAGTGGGGAAAGGGGTGTGGTGAGTGCAGAATAGGATATGGTGAGTGGGGAATGGGTTGTAGTGAATGGGCATTGGGTTGTGGCAAATGGGGAATGGGCCTTGCTGAATGGAGAATGGGCCTTGGTGAATGGAGAATGGGTTGTTGTGAGTGGGGATTAGGATGTAGTGAGTGGGGAATGTGTTGTGGTAAGTGGGGAATGGGTTGTGACAAACGGGGAATGGGTTGTGGTGAGTGGGAAATTGGATGCGGTGAATGGGAAATGGGTTTGGGTGAGTAAGGAATGTGTTGTGGTCAGTGGGGAATCATTTGTGGAGATTGAGGAATGTGTTGAGGTGAGTGGTGAAAGGGTTGTGGTAAGTAGGGAATGGGTTGTGGTGAATGGGGATATGGTGATAGTGAGAGGGAAATGAGTTGTGGTGAGTGAGGAATTGGTTGTGGTGAGTGGGGAATGTGTTGTGGTGAGTGGGGAATTGATTGTGGCAAGCAGGGATTGGGTTGTGGCAACTGGGGAATGGGATGTAGTGAGTGAGGGATGTATTATGGTGAATGGGGGATAGGATGAGGTGAGTGGGGAATGGGATTTGGTGAGTGGGGAATGTGTTGTGGTGAATGGTGAATGGGCTATGGTGAGTGGAGAATGGGTTGTTGTGAGTGGGGAATGCGATGCTGTGAGTGGGGAATGGGTTGTGGTGAGTGAGGAATGGGCCTTGGTGAGTGAGGAATGGGATGTGGTGAGTGGGGAATGCGATGCTGTGAGAGGGAATTGGGTTGTGATAAGTCAGGAATGGGATGTGGTGAGTGAGGAATGGGTTGTGGTGAGTGAGAAATCGGTTGTGGTTATTGGGGAATAGGTTGTGGTGAATGGGGAATGGCGAATGGGCTATGGTGAGTGGAAAATGGGTTGTGGTGAGTGGGGAATGCAATGCTGAGTGGGGAATGGGATGCTGTGAGTGGGGAATGGGTTGTGGTGAGTGGGGAATGCGATGCTGTGAGTGGGGAATGGGTTATGGTTAATGAGGAATCAATTGTGATGAGTTGACAATGGGTTGTGGTGAGTGGGGAATGGGTTGTGGTGAGTGAGGAATGGGTTTTGGTGAGTGAGGAATGGGTTTTGGTGAGTGAGGAATGGGTTGCGGCAAGCGGGGGATGGGTTGTGGTGAGTGGGAAATGGGACGCGGTGAATGGGAAATTGGTTTGAGTGAGTGAAGAATGTGTTGTGAGTGCGGAATCGTTTGGGGTGAGTGGGGAATGGGTTGTGATGAGTGAGGTATGTGTTGGGGTGAATGGGGAATAGGCAGTAATGGGAGGGAAATGAATTGTGGTGAGTCAAGAATGGATGCAGTGCATGGGGAATGTGTTGTGGTGAGTGGGGAATGCGTTGTTGTGAGTGGGGAATGGGCTGTGGCAAGTGGGGATTAGGATCTGGTGAGTGGGTTGTGGTGAGTGTGGAATCGGTTGTAGTGAGTGGGGAATGGGTTGTGGCAAATGGGAAATGGGATGCGGTGAATGGGAAACGGGTTTGGGTGAGTGAGGAATGTGTTGTGGTCAGTGGGGAATCGTTTGTGGTGAGTGCGGAATGTGTTGTGGTGAGTGGCAAAAGGGTTGTGGTAAGTAGGGAATGGGTTGTGGCGAATGGGAATAGGGCGATAGTAAGAGGGAAATGGGTTGTGGTGAGTGAGGAATCGGTTGTGGTGAGTGGGGAATGTATTGTGGTGAGTGGGGAATGGATTGTGGCAAGCAGGGACTTGGTTGTGGCAACTGGGGAATGGGGTGTAGTGAGTGAGGGATGTATTGTGGTGAATGACAAATAGGATGAGGTGAGTGGGGAATGGGATTTGGTGAGTGGGGAATGTGTTGTGAATGGTGAATGGTCTGTGGTGAGTGGAGAATGGGTCGTGGTGAGTGGGGAATGCGATGCTGTGAGTGGGGAATGGGTTGCAGTGAGTGAGGAATGGGCCTTGGTGAGTGGGGAAAGTGATGCTGTGGGAGGGAATTGGGTTGTGATGAGTCAGGAATGGGATGTGGTGCATGGGAAATGGGTTGTCATGAGTGAGAAATCGGTAATGGTGAGTGGAGAATGGTTGTGGCGAGTGGGATTGGGTTGCAGTGATGAGGAATCATTTGTGGTGAGTGGGGAATGTGTTCTGGTGAGTGAGGAATTGGTTGTGGTGAGTGGGGAATAGGTTGTGGTGAATGGGAAAAGGGTTATGGTTAGTGAGGAATCAGATCTGGTGAGTGGGGAATGTGTTCTGGTGAGTGGGGAATAGGCTGTGGCGAGTGGGGAATAGGCTTTGGTGAGTGGAGAATAGGTTGTGGTAAGTGGGGAATGCACTGTGGTGAGTGGGAAATGGGATGCTGTGAATGGGGAATGGGTTTGGGTGAGTGGTGTGTTGTGGTGAGTTGGGAATCGTTTGTGACGCGTGGGGAATGTGTTGTGGTAATTAGAGAATGGGCTGTGGTGAATGGGGAATGGGCTGTAGTAAGAGGGAAATGAGTTGTGGTGAGTCAGGAATGGGTTGTGGTGAGTCGGGTATAGGTTGTGGTGAGTAGGGTATAGGTTGTGGTGAGTTGGGTATAGGTTGTGGTGAGTCGGGAATGGGATGCGGTGAGTGGGGAATGGGTTGTGGTGAGTCGGGTATAGGTTGTGGTGAGTAGGGTATAGGTTGTGGTGAGTTGGGTATAGGTTGTGGTGAGTCGGGAATGGGATGCGGTGAGTGGGGAATGGGTTGTGGTGAGTGAGGAAAGTGGTTGTGGCAAGTTGGGATTTGATTGTAACGAGTAGGGAATGGGTTGTGGTGAGCGGAAAATGTGTTGTGGTGATTGGGAATGGGTTATGTTCAGTGAGGAATGGGCTGCGCTGAGTGGGGAATGGATTGTGGCGAGCGGGGGATGGGTTGTCGTGAGCGGGGAATGGGTTGGGGCGTGCGGGGGATGGGTTGGTGCGAGCAGGGGATGGGTTGGGGCGAGCAGGGGATGGGTTGGGGCGAGCGGGGGATGGGTTGGGGTGAGTGGGGAATAGGTTGTGGTCAGTGTGGAATGAGATATGGTGAGTTGGGAATGGGATGCGGTGGGTAGGGTGTGGTGAGTGGGGAATGCATTGTAGCAACTGGGGAATGGGATACGGCGAGTGGGGAATGGGTTGTGGAGAGTGGGGAATGGGATACGGCGAGTGGGGAATGGGTTGTGGAGAGTGGGGAATGGGTTGTGGAGAGTGGGGAATGGGTTGTGGTGAGTGGGGACTGGGTGGTGAGTAGCCAGCCCGTTAAGTGCATGTTGTACCAATGAGCAGTTTTGCTCCTATTTGCTTTAGCTTGTTGCTACTGAGGAAAGTGGTTGTGGCAAGTGGGGATTTGATTGTGGCGAGTGGGGGTTGGATTATGGCAAGTGAGAAATTGGTTGTGGTGAGTGGGTAATGCGATTTGGTGAGTGGGTAATGGGGTGTGGTGAGCGGAGGATGGGTTGTGGAGAGTGGGGAATGGGTTGTGGTGAGTGGGGAATGGGTCATGTGGAGCGGGGAATGGGTCGTGGCGAGTGGGAATTGGTTGTGGTGATGGGAAATTGGTTGCGGTAAGTGGGGAATGTGTTCTGGTGAGTGAGGAATCGGTTGTGGCGAGTGAGGAATGAGTTGTGGTGAGTGGGAATGGTTTGTCGTGAGCAGGGAATGGGTTGTGGGGAGTGGAGAATCCGAAGTAGTGAGTGGGGAATCGGTTGTAGTGAGTGGGGAACGGGTAGTGGAGAGCGGCGAATGGGTTGTGGTCAGTGGAGAATGGGTTGTGGTCAGTGGGGAATAGGCTGTGGTGAATGGGTAATGGGATGTGGTGAGTGAGAAATCGGTTGTGGTCATTGTGTAATGTGTTGGGGTGAATGGGGAATTGGATACGGTGAGTGGGGAATGAGATGTGGTGAATGGAGATTGGGTTGTGGTTAATGGAGATTGGGTTGTAGCGAGTCGGGAATAGGTAGTGAGTGAGGAATGTGTTGCCGTGAGAAGGGATTGCGTTGTGGCAATTGGGGAATGGGATATGGCGAATGGCGAATGGGGAATGGGTTGTGGAGAGTGGGGAATGTGGTGTGGTGAGTGGGGAATGCATTGTAGCAACTGGGGAATGGGATACGGCGAGTGGGGAATGGGTTATGGAGAGTGGGGAATGGGTTGTGGAGAGTGGGGAATGGGTTGTGGTGAGTGGGGACTGGGTGGTGAGTAGCCAGCCCGTTAAGTGCATGTTGTACCAATGAGCAGTTTTGCTCCTATTTGCTTTAGTAATACACCTGTCAGTCAGTCACAAAACACCCCTTTGACCCTACATCATGTTAATTTCCACCCCAAACTGCTTCCTCATACTCTCCGAGAGTTGGAGTGGGGAGGGGATTTTATCTGCCAAGAATGATTGGATCTGGCCAGATAAGAATCAAAGAAAATTGATGCTTGACCGCAACCTGGCTCCAATGCGTCCACTTCTGAGTTTCACTGAGACCCACGTAAATAATTTGCCCCCCAGAGTCATTAGGACAAGCAGGCCAACAATTAACATAAGAACATGAGAAATAGAATCAGGAGTTGGCCGTTTGTCCCCTCAAGCCTGCTTCGCCATTCAATAAGATCATGGCTGCTCTTCCATCTCCCTTATCACACTATTCCCATACCCTTTGGTTTCACTTTGCATCCAGAAATGTATCGGCCACTGTCTTGAACATACTCAATGGCTGAGCATCTGCAGCTGTCTGAGGCAGAGAATTCCAAATGTCCACCACCCTGTGAGTGAAGGATTTTCTGCTCAACTCAGTTCTAAATGGCTGACCCTTTATTCTGAGACAGTAACCCCTAGCTCTGGACTATCATTTAACACTATAATTACATAGAAATGAGGGAATTTTACATTCATTTTAACACTCCTCTATAGTGAAATGAAGGTGAGATTGAGCTGTACTTCATGGGAACTATCAAATTCAGGTAACCCAAACTCACTGAATGCTCAGTGCTTACTGCTTGGCAGTTCCCTCTGCCAAACACCTTGCAGAGATTTTGGGTTGATTTTTAACATCGAGACTTGCTCACAGTGGGGAGAGTCCGGCAGTAGATCGTGAGCCCAAAAGACCTGAGTATGCTTTGCTGTAGATTTTTAACTCAGCCACGGCATTATCATCCTTTCTCCATGACTCCTGAGTGGTTGGGTGTGATGATGACTGCACCTGACTGTCAAAGAATTTCTATTTAAAGGGACCCTGGCAGGGGTTACAATTCATCCATTCTCTAACCGTCAGCAACACAGACAGCAACTTTTGTACTGGAAAACTGACGTGGGATGGTCGTAGCCCCTTGATCCTTGGACACATTTCTCGAGGTAATGCTGCAGGCAATAAGGACCCGCAGGGATGCATCATTCCAGCTGAATGGGAGCAAGAAGTCAGCATCTCAGTAAACAGGCATGTCTGGAAATCACAGAGGTGACAGCAGGGATGTGGTCTCATGATCCTGGATACAATGCTGAAAGAACTCTGATGAAGTGTCATTGACCTGAAACATTAACGCTATTTCTCTCTCCACAGATGCTGCCTAACCTGATGATCATTTCAGCATTTTCTGTTTTTATTTCAAATTTCCAACATCTGCAGTAATTTGTATCGCACAGTTCAAAGTAAAACATTTCACTGACAGTTTTTTCCAAATGAGGTTAAGTAGCAAACATCAGAAATTGAAAGTTGCTTTAAGGGAAAAAGGATAAGGAAAGGCGATATTGAAAGATTCTTTCCCTTTCCTGCTGTTAAAAGACTGCAATGTTGTAGTGTTTTCTCTTTAAGAAACTGGTGTCAATAAGAGCTCAAAAGCTGTGGGAAGCTCCACCCTCCAGCTCTTTTCGTTATATGAATGCTGAATGTATTGTTTGACTGTGAAAGCTAAAGTTTACTTTAGTTCTATTTTGCTCCAGTTTTACCACAGTCATTTGGGAAGCTGGCTGAAGAAAGAGCAGCAAAAAAACAATCAAAATTTTTCTCTTCTATGAACATACGAAATAGGAGCAGAAGTAGGCTATTTGGGCCCTCGAGCCTGCTCCGCCATTCAATACGATCATGCCTGATCTGTTTGTGTTTCAAGTTCTACATTCCCATCTACCCCGATAACCTTTGATTCCCTTGTCTAACAAGAATCTAAATGCTTCTGCCTTAAAAATATTTGGTGACCCCGCTTCCACTGCCTTCTGAGGCAGAGAGCTCCAAGATCGCACAACCCTCAGAGAAAATTTCTCACCTCTGTCCTTTAAGGGTGACCTCTAATTTTAAAACAGTGCCCCCTTGTTCTGGACTCACCCACAATCAGAAACACCCTTTCTACATCCACCTTGTCAAGACCATTCAAGATCTTGTATACTTCAATCAAGTCACCCTTCACACTTCTAAACTCCAGTGGAAACAAGCCCAGCCTGTCCAACCTATCCTAATAAGACAACCCGCTCATTCCAAGTGTCAATCCAGTAAACCTCCTTTGAACTGCCTCCAACACATTTACATCCTTCCTTAAATAAGGAGACTAAAATTGCACACAGTATTCGAGGTGTGGTCTCACCAATGTCGTGTATAACTAAAGCCTTTTTCCTTACTTTTATGTTCAATTCCTTGCATAATAAAGGAAAACATTCCATTAGCCTTCTTGATTACGTGCTGTACCTGCATACTAACTTTTTGTGACTCATGCACTAGAACACCTAGATCCCTTTGCAGCTCCGAATTCTGCAGCTGTTCTCCGTTTAAGAACTACTCTGCTTTTTTATTCTTCCTGCCAAAGTGAACAACTTCACATTTTCCCACATTATACTCCATCTGCTGGATTTTTGCCCACTCACTCAACTTATGTCCATCTGCAAACTCCCTTTGTCTTCTTTACAACATACTTTCCTACCTATTCTTGTGTCGTCTGCAAATTTCGCTACCATGTTTTCACTCTCCTCATCAAAGCCATTGATGTAAATTGTAAAACGTTGAGGCCCCTGTTGGACTCTACTCATCACATCCTGCCAATCAGACAAAGACTCATTTATGCGTACTCTCTGTTTTTTGCTAGCCAGCCAATCTTCTATCTATGCTAATACATTACCACTTATACCATGAGCTTTTATTTTCTGCAATAACCTTTGATTTGGCACCTTATCAAATGCCTTCTGGAAATCCAAGTACAGTATGTCTACAGGGTCCCCTTTATTCACAGTGCATGTTAATCCTTCAAAATACTCCGATAAATTGATTAAACAGTGCCCAGTTATAACCTCTTTAATTTTAGCACCTTCCCCATGATAGATGTCAAGCTAACTGGTCCATAGCTTCTTGTTTTCTGCTTCCCTCCCTTCTTGAGTAGAGGGGTTATATTTGCCACTTTCTAGTCTGATGGAAGCATTCCAGAATCTACAGAATTTTGGAAAATTAACACCAATGCATCTACTACCTCATTAGCCACCTCTTTTAAGACCTTAGGATGAAGTCCATCTCGACCCGGAAACTTATCAGCCCACAGCTCCATCAGATTGTTCAATACCGCTTCCCGAGTGATTGTCATTTCACCAAGTTCCTCTCTTCCTTTCACCTCCTGATTTACAGCTATTACTGGAATGTTTTTTGTATCCTTTATAATGAAGACAGAAGCAAAATATTTGTTCATTTCATCCACCTTTTCCTTATTATCTGCTATTAACTCCCCATTCTCACTCTCTAGAGGACCAATACTCACTTTCTTTACTCATTTCCTTTTTAAATACCCTGTAGAAACTCTTGCTATCCATGTTTACATTTCTAGCTAGCTTCCTCTCATACTCTAATTTTTTTCCCCTGATTAACCTTTGAGTCATTCTTTGCCTTTCTTTATATTCTGACCAATCATCTGACCTGCCACTCAACTTTGCGCAGTTATATGCTTTTTCCTTAAATTTGATGCTTTCTCTAACTTCTTTAGTTAACTACGGATGATATGTCCTCCCTTTAGAATTTTTCCTCAAGGTAGGAATAAACTTATTCTGAATATTCTGAAATATCCCCTTAAATGTCTGCCACTGCTTTTCTATTGATCTATCCCCTAGCCTAGTATCCCTTCAGCTAGTTCAGCTTTCATGTCCACATAATTTCCCTTAGTTAAGTTTAAAATAGTATCTTAGTCTTTGTCTAAAGTCTTAGACCCACTCTTCTCCCTTTCAAACTGGATGTAAAATTCAATCATGTTGTGGTTGCTGCTACCTAGGGGTGCCTTCACTCTGAAGTCATTAATTAATCCTGTCACATTACACAATACCAAGTCTAATATAACCTGTTCTTTGGTTGGTTCCAGAACATGCTGCTCTAAGTGACCATTTCAAAAGCATTCAATGAACTCCTCAGCCAGGCTACTACTACCAATCTGATTTTTCCAGTTCATATGTAGATTAAAATTGCCCATGATTATTGCCGTCCCTTTATCACAAGCATCTGATATTTCTTCTTGTACATTTGGTCCTACATTGTGGTTAGTTATGGGGCCTGTAGACCACTCCCACTAGTGACTCTTTCCCCTACTATTCCTCATCTCCACCCAAACTGATTCTACATCCTGATCTCCTGAACCAAAGTCATCTCTAACTATTGCACAAATGCCATCCTTGATTAACAATGCTACCCCCTCCACCTTTACCTACTTCCTATTCTTCTTGAATGTCATACACCCCTCAATTTTAAGGAACCAATCCTTGTCATCCTGCAAACACAACTCCATAATGGCTATCAGGTCATATTTATTTACTTCAATGTGCGCTATCAATCTGTTTACTTTGTTATGAATGCTATGAGCATTCAGAAATTAAGAGCCTTTAGTTTTGTCTTTTTGTTATCTTTATAACATCCAATCTTGATTGTTGGTGCATTCTTAGAATTTTTTCTCCCAATCCCATCCTGCCATTCTCTGACCTTCATCTCCCACATTACTATTTTCCTCTCCTATCTTGTCTCTACTCTTTGATATACTACATCTTTCCACATTTGATCTATTGCCCCCACTATTTAGTTTAAAACCCTCTCTACTTCCCTAGTTATGCGGTTCGAAAGAACACTGGTCCCAGCATGGTTCAGGTGGAGACCGTCCCAATGGTACAGCCCGCACTTTCCCAAGTACTGGTGCCAGTGCCCACAAACCGGAACCCACTTCTTCCACACAGTCTTTGAGCCACGTATTCATCTCTCTAATTTTATGTACACTATGCACATGCATAATGCAGAACATTTTTCCTAGTTTTACCCATGTCGCATGGACCACGACAACTGGATCCTCCCCCTCCCACTGCAGGTTCCTCTCCAGCCCTGCGCGGATGTCCCGAACCCTGGCACCAGGCAGGCATCACAGCCGCCTGGACTCTCGCTCTTTGCTATAGAGAACAGTGTCAATCCCCCCACTATACTGTGCCTTACTACCACTACATTCTTTTTTGCCCTTCCCACTTGAATGGCTCCCTGTACCACGGTGCCATGGTCAGTTTGTTCATCCATCCTGCAGCCCCTATTCTCATCCAAACAAGCTGAGAGAACCTCAAACCTATCGGACAATTGCAGAAGCTGTCACTCCTGCCCCCTGAGTCCTCTGATTTGCCTCACTCGCAGTCACACCCTCCTGTCTCTAGCTACTGACCAAATCAGAAGACCCTATCTTAACTGGTGTGACTACCTCCTGGTACAAAGCATCCAGGTAACTTTTCCTCTCCCTAATGTGTCGCAATGTCTGCAGCTCAGCCTCCAGCTCAATGGCTCTGAAGCAAAGTTCCTCGAGCCGCAAACACTTAATGCAGATGTGTTTACCCTGGATCACAATGGTATCCAGGAGCTCCTACATGCTACAGCCTTGACAATTCACTTGTCCTGCCATCCTTAATGTGTTTTAATTAATTATATTATTCACTTATTTATCATCACCATTTTCTTTGGCCCTGGAAGACTAACTCATATGTCAATTAATCTTTCTTGTCTTCCGCCCTATGACAGGCCTTCTCTTTTGATCTTTTGCCACCCTCCCCCATTTCAATTGTTTCAAACTGTTACATTTCTAACTTTTCCCAGTTCTGATGAAAGGTCATTGGCCTGAAATGTTAACTGTTTCTCCCTGCACAGATGCTGCGTGACTTGCTGAGTATTTCCAGCATTTTCTGGTTTTTTTATTTCAGATTTCCAGTATCCTGCTTTTTGTTTCAGGAAAAATATGTTACTCTAAAAATCAAGAACAAACTAGGCGATAATGAAAAATGATGGGCGAATATAGAGGTAAGAGTAGAACTGAACTTAAAGGTAAAGGCAAATTCTAAATACATAGACCATAAATGAGAGGATGAAAAATCGAATGGAGAAGTCATAAAAACAGTTAGGAAGGCAAAGGAACTACTTACTGAATTAAACTATCAAGAAATATTTAACAAAAATCAGAGTTGTCACCATGCAGAAGGAGACCATTCGGCTCATGATTTCTGCACTGGCTCTCTGAATGAACCATTCTCTTCTGCCTTCTCCCCATAACCCTGCACATTCTTATTTTTCAGAAAACAGTCTAATTCTATTTTGAATGCTTCGATTGAACCTGCCTCCGCCACACTCTCATGCAGTGTGTTCCAGACCTTAACCACATGCGGTATGAAAAAGTTTTTCCTCATATTGTTTGTGTTTCTTTTGCCAATTACCTTAAATCTGTGCTCTCTCATTGTTGATTCTTTTACGAGTGTGAAGTTTCTCCCTATTTACTCTTTCAGACCCCTCATAGTTTTGAATACCTCAATCAAATCTTCTCTCAGCTTTCTCTTCTCCAAGGAAAACATCCCAAGCTCTCCAATCGATCTACGTAACTGAAGTTCCTTGTTCCTGGAACTATTTTTGTGAATCTTTTCTGCAATTCGTAAAGTGCAGCACCCAGAATTGGATGCAATACTCCAGCAGAGGCTGAACTAGTGTCATATACAAGTTCAACATAACCTCCTTGCTCTTGTCCTTTACGCCCCTATAATAAAGCCCAAGATACTGTATGCTTTATTAACTGCTCTCTCAATCTGTCCTGCCACCTTCAATAACTTATGCACATATACACCCTCTGGACCTGCACCTCCTTCAGAATTGTATCCTTTATTTTATATTGTCTCTCTATGTTCTTTCTATCAAAATTAATCACTTCACATTTCTCCACATTGAACTTCATCTGCCATCTGTCCACCCATTCCATCAACTTGTCTATGTCCTTTTGAAGTTCTACATTATCCTCCTCACAGTTCACAATGCTTCCAATTTTAGTATCATTCGCAAATTTGAAACTGTGCCTTGTACACCAAAGTCTAGGTCATTAATATATATCAGGAAAAGCAAGGGTCCCAACATTGACCCCTGTGGAACTCCACTACAAACCTTCCTCCAGCTCGCAAAAGATCCATCAACCCCGACTCTCTGTTTCCTGTCACTCGGCCAATTTCGTATCCATGTTGCTATTGTCCCTTTCATTCCAAGAGTTCTAAGTTTTCTCACAAGTCTGTTGTGCACTGTATCAAATGCCTTTTGGAAATCTTATGTACACCACATCCACCGCATTGCCCAAATCAACCCTCTCTGATACCTCTTCAAAACTCTCCAGCAAGTTAGTTCAACATAACTTTCCCTTAAGAAATTCATGCTGGCTGACCCTAATTAACCTGCATTTGTCCATGTTTCTATTAATTTTGGCCCAAATTATTGTTTTTAGAAGTTTCCCCACAACTGGAGTTAAGCTGACTGGTTTGTAGTTGCTGGGCTTATCTTTACACCCTTTTTTGAACATGGTGTAATGTTTGCAATTCTCCAGTCCTCTGGCATCAGCCCTGAGTTGAAGGAAGACTGAAAAATTATGGCCAGTGCTTCCACAATTTCCACACTCACTTCCCTCAGTGTCTTTGAATGCATCTCATCTGGTCCCGATGCCTTGTCCACTTTAAGTACAGACAGCCTCCCCAATTCCACTTCCTTATTTTAAACCCCTCGAGTGACTGAATTTCCTCCTCTTTTACCAGGACCTGGGTAGCATCTTCTTCCTCGGTAAAGACTGAGGCAAAGTGTTTATCAATACGTCAGCCCTGCCCCCTGCTTCCATGTGTAAATAATACCCTGTTTGGTTCTCCATTGGCTCCACTCTTCCCTTTACCACCTAAATAGTGAAGTAATCTGTAGGCACATAAAATAGTCAGGATGGGGACACACAGGATAAACTTACTGCTAATGACAGGGGAACTATTAAATAGTCGCTTAGGCCAGTATTTTTTAAATCAGACTAACATAGTGGAGGTGAGATTACAACAGTCAGTAAGACACTCAGTGTGAACTGTTCTCAAACATCCCGAGAGAGTTTATGAAAGATGCTATGGAAATACAACTCTACAAAAAAAGCCTGCCTGGCGCAGGCGCACAGCCCGCGTGACGCCACCACGCCCCACGTGACCCAGACTAGGTGACGTCACGACGTGTTTTGGCCATGTGACCCGCCAGGCGGCTGGGAAAATGGCGATGGTGGTAGCTGTCGAGTCCCAGAAGCTGAGGTGTGTGTTTGTGGGGGTCGGCACTGGGAATAAAGCCCAGCTCCACTCCCTGAGCTGTGCCATATCTATAGGTGGGGGAAGTGGAGCTTGGGGGAGGTTAAGGCCTGGCCTTGTGTGTGTGTGTGTGTGTGTGTGGGGGGCCCCGGGCCGGCGGCTCCGGCCAGGGGGGCGGGGTTGTGCGGTGTGTCTGTGTATCTCGGGTTTCACTCTCTCTCTCTCTCTGTCTCCGCAGCCACAGGAAATTGCGGGCGCTGCTGAAGAAGGAGAAGCGGAGGAGGAGGAGGCAGGAAGAGGCCAGACAGCGGCAGGCAGGTGGGAACTGGGGCCGGGCATGGGTATTAGGGTAGGGGCGCTTGTTTGGGGGTTTGGGTGCTGGTGGCGAGAATGCGGGTGGGGGTGGGTACAGGGTGTGGGTGCTGCAGAGTATAGAAACAGGAGTAAACTGTTCATCATGCTGAATCTGCCCTGTCACTCAATACGAGTTTGGCTAATCGTTGGCCTCAACTCCACCTTCTTGCCCGCTCCCCAGATCCCTTGATTCCCCAAGGGAATTCTGTCTATCCCATCCTTATGTTTTCAATGGAATATCCACAATCATCCAGGGTAGAGAATTCCAAAGATTCACAAAGCTTTGAGTGAAATAATTTCTCCTCCTCTCAGTCCTGAATGATTGACCCCTTATCTTGATACTGGCCCCTGTGTTTTAGATGCCCAGCCGGGGGGAAACGACCTCTGTCCCTATCCTGTCAAGCCCCCTCAGAGTCTTGTATGCCTCAATGAGATCCCTTCATTCTTCTAAATTTCAGAGAATTTCGATCCAATTTACTCAGCCTCTCATCATGGGACAGCCTCTCATCATGGGACAGCCTTCTCATCCAAGGAACCAATCTAGCAAACCTTTGCCGTTTGGCCTCCAATGCAAGTATCTTTTCTTAAACACAGAAACCAAAACTACACATTGTATTCCATGAGTAGTCTCACCAAAGCCCTGTACAATCGTAGCAAGACTTCACTGTTCTTGTACATCAATCCCCTTGCACTAAATGCCAACATGACATTTGTCTTCTAATTGCTTGTTTTTATATTCTTACTATCTAAGTGAATAACCTCACTTGCATACCTTATACTCCATCTGCCAGCTTGTTGTCCACTCACTTAATCTGTCGATAATTGTTGCAGCCCCTTTGCATCCTCCTCACTGCTTACATTCCCACCTAGCTTTGCATCATCAGCAAACTTAGATATGTTACTCTGTCTTGGTTGTTTCACACTGCCACACATACTGGCTACATGAGTGGCATTTTCCAGGAACAGGAGGCTGCTGTCAGTCCAAAAAGACATTCTGTCGACCACATAATTGAGCAATATTGTGTATGAATTTCAATGCCAGTTTGATGGCAGGTATGTAGGCCATTCGTCCAAGAGATTGGCTGATTGAGTCAAAGATGATGCTCCTTCAGTTGTTCGTAATCAACAAAGTGCAGACCATACTCAATCAGCCTGTGCTTACAAAACCTGAAACAAAATGTCTACTGTTAGGTGTGATTTTGCGATTGGGCAACACTTGTTGAACAATCCTGAGTGCACTAATTGCAACACTAACAACCAATTTAAGATAATCAGTCAAGCTCAATGTGGCTCATTCACGCTTGCTACAAGTGACATGTATTCATATGCAGGGACCCATTATCTGCAAACAAAAGGAATATGTCCGAGCCTTGCGCCTTTTTTGAATTACCTGGGAGATTGGGGAGCCTATAGTTCCACATTGCTTTCTCCACGGCAACACCCTGGCCAATCAGTTAAATTGTTAAACAGTCAGCACCCCTTTCTTCTCTAGTATAAATTGTTGTGTGTGTTTGAAATCTGGCATTCTTGCATTTGTCCTGATGAGTGTAAGATGATAGGTTTCACCAACATCTCTTTTCAACACCGCTGTCTGCTTGCCTAAATCATTGATATAGACTGTAAATGGCTGAGGTCCCAGCACTCAGCTTTGTAGGACTCCACTAGTCACAGCCTGCCAACTTGAAAATGACCCATTTATCCTTACTCTTTGCCTCCTGTCCATTAACCAATCCTCTTTCCATGCTAATATATTATCCCCAACTCCATGGTCCCTTATCTTGTTGTAACCTTTGGTGCAGCACCTTATCTAATACCTTTTGGAAATTCAGGTATATTACATCTACCGGTTTCTCTTTATCAACCCTATTTTACACACTTTAAAAAAAACTAATAAATTTGTTAAACATGATTTCCCTTTCATAAAATCATGTTGCCTTTGATCACGCTATGATTTTTTAAGTGCATTCTTAAGACTTCCTTAACAATAGATTCCAGCATTTTCCTGATGACTAATGTGAGACTAACTGACCTGTAGTTATACTTGTAAAAGCTTTTATAATTGTCTATATTCCTAGCCAGTTTAACCTCAAATTCTAGTTTTACCCTTTTGCCACCAAAACACTCCTAAACCTCAGGTTTACTGCTATTCATTGCCACATTATAGGCCTCCAACCAGACAGCAGGTTATATTAGACTTGGTACTGTGTAATGTGACAGGATTAATTAATAATCTCAGAGTAAAGGCACCCCTAGGTAGCAGTGACCACAATATGATTGAATTTTACATCCAGTATGAAAGGGAGAAGAGTGGGTCTAAGAGTAGTATTTTAAACTTAAAGGCAACTTTGGTGGGCATGAAAGCTGAGCTTGCTGAAGGTAACTGGGATATGAGGCTAGGGATAGATCAATAGAGACGCGGTGGCAGACATTTAAGGGGATTTTTCAGAATACTCAGAATAAGTATATTCCTACTATAAAGAAAAATTCAAAAGAGAGGACCCACCATCCATGGTTAACTGAAGAAGTTGGGTAAAGCATCAAACTTAAGGAAAAAGCATGTAACTGCATAAAGATGAGTGACAGGCCAGATGATAGGTCAGAATATAATGAACTGCAGAGAATGACTAAAAAGTTAATCAGGAGAAAGAATTTAGAGTATGAGAGGAAGCCAGCTAGAAAAGTAAAAACTGATAGCAAGAGTTTCTACAGGTATTTAAACAGGACAAGAGTAGGCAAAGTGAGTGTTGTTGCTCTAGAGACTGAGAATGGGGAGTTGATAGCAGATAATAAGGAAATGGCAGATGAAATGCACAAGTATTTTGCTTCACTGTAGGCATTTGATAAGGTGCCAAGTCAAAGGTTATTGCGGAAAATAAAAGCTCATGGGTAGGGAGTAACATATTAGCATGGATAGAAGATTGGCTGGATGGCAGAAAACAGAGTATGCATAAACGGGTCTTTGAGTGTTAGGATGTGACATGTATAGTCCTACAGGGGTCTGTACTGGGGGCTCAACTTTTTACAATTTACATCAATGACTTAGATGAGGGGAGCGAAGGTGTGGTAGTTAAATTTGCAGATGACACAAAGACAGGTAGGACAGTATATTGTGAGGAAGACATCGGGAGTTTGAGACAGACATCGGTTGAGAGAGTGGGCAAAAATCTGGCAGATGGAGTATAACGTAAATGGAGAAAGACTGCAGAATTCAGAGGTGCAGAGGGTTAAAGAACAAAGAAAAGTACAGCACAGGAACAGGCCCTTTGGCCCTCCAAACCTGCGCCGATCATATTGCCTGTCAAATTAAAACATTTTGCACTTCCGGGGTCCATATCCCTCTATTCCCATCCAATTCATGTATTTGTCAAGCTGCCTCTTAAACACCACTATCGTACCTGCTTCCACCACCACCTCTGGCAGCGAATTCCAGACACTCACCACTCTCTCTGCGTAAAAAAACTTGCCCCGCACATCTCCTCTAAAGTTTCCTCCTCTCACCTTAAATCTATGTCCCCTAGTAATTGACTCTTCCACCCTGGGAAAAAGCTTCTGACTATCTACTCTGTCCATGCCACTCATAATTTTGTAAACTCCTATCCAGTCGCCCCTCAATCTCAGTCGCTCTGGTGAGAACAATCTTGAGTTTCTCCAACCTCTCCTCATAGCTAATAACCTCCAGACCAGGCAGCATCCTGGTAAACCTCCTCTGCACCCTCTCCAACGCCTCCATATCCTTCTGGTAATGTGGTGACCAGAATTGCACGCAATATTCCAAGTGTGGCCTAACCAAGGTTCTATACAGCTGCAGCATGACTTCCCAGCTTTTATACTCAGTACCCCTGCCGATGAAGGCAAGTATGCCATATGCCTTCCTGACTACCTTATCCACCTGCGTTGCCACTTTCAGTGACCTGTGGACCTGTACACCCAGATCCCTCTGCCCGTCGATGCACTTAAGGGTTCTGCTATTTACTGTATAATTCCTACCTGTATTAGACCTTCCAAAATGCAATACCTTGCATTTGTCCGGATTAAACTCCATCTGCCATTTCTCCGTCCAAGTCTCCAATCGACCTATATCCCGTTGTATCCTTTGACAGTCCTCTTCACTGTCTGCAACTCCTCCAACCTTAGTGTTGTCTGCAAACTTACTAATTAGCCCAGTTACATTTTCCTCCAAATCATTCACATATACTACAAACAGCAAAGGTCCCAGCACTGATCCCTGCGGAACACCACTAGTCTCAGCTCTCCATTCAGAAAAGCACCCTTCCACTGCTACCCTCTGTCTTCTATGACCAAGCCAATTCTGTATCCATCTTGCCAGCTCACCTCTGATCCCGTGCGACTTTACCTTCTGTCCCAGTCTGCCATGAGGGACCTTGTCAAAAGCCTTACTGAAATCCATGTAGATAACATCCACTGCTCTTCCATCGTCGATCATCTTTGTCACTTCCTCGAAAAACTCGATCAAGTTAGTGAGACACGACCTCCCCTTCACAAAACCATGCTGCCTTTCACTAACACGCCCATTTGCTTCCAAACGGTAGTAAATCCTGTCACGAAGAATCTCCTCCAATAATTTCCCTACCACTGATGTAAGGCTCTTTCCTGGATTATCCCTGCTACCCTTCTTAAACAATGGAACAACATTGGCCATTCTCCTGTCCTTTGGGACCTCACCCGTAGCCAGTGAGGATAAAAAGATTTCTGTCAAGGCCCCAACAATCTCCTCCCTTGCCTCCCTCAGTACTCTGGGGTAGATCCCATCTGGCCCTGGGGACTTATCCACCTTAATATTCTTCAAGGCGCCTAACACCTGCTCTTTTTTGATCTCAACATAATCCAGGCTATCTACACACTCTTCCCTAGACAAATCGACCGCTAAGTCCTTCTCTTTGGTGAATACTGATGAGAAGTACTCATTTAGTATCTCTCCCATTTCTTCTGGCTCCACACACAGATTCCCACTTCTGTCCCTGTGTGGGCCTACCCTTTCCCTGGCTACCCTCTTGCTTTTTACATATGTATAAAAGGCCTTGGGATTTTCCTTAATCCTGGTTGCCAATGACTTTTCATGACCCCTTTTAACCCTCCTGACTCCTTGCTTAAGTTTCTTCCTACTTTCTTTATATTCTCCACGGGCTTCATCTGTTCCCAACCTTCTAGCCCTTACGAATCTAGGTGTTCTAGTGCATGACTCTCAAAAAGTTAGTATGCAGGTACAGCATGTCATCAAGAATGCCATTAGAATGCTATCATTTATTACGAGAGGAATTGAATACAACAGTAAGGATGTTATGCTTCAGTTATACAGGGAATTGGTGAGACTGCATCTCGAATACTGTGTGTCGTTTTGGTCTCCTTATTTAAGGAAGGATGTAAATGCATTGGAGGCGGTTCAAAGGAGGTTTACTAGATTGATACCTGGAATGAGTGGGTTGTCTTATGAGGAAAGGTTGGACTGACTGGGCTTGTTTCCACTGGAGTTTAGAAGATTGAGGGGTGATTTGATTGAAGTGTACAAGATCCTGAACGGCCTTGACAAGGTGGATGTGGAAAGGATGTTTCCTCTTGTGGGTGAGTCCAGAACTAGAGGGCACTGTTTTAAAATTAGGACAGAGATGAGGAGAAAATTTGAGGGTTGTGCGAGTTCAGAACTTTTTGCCTCAGAAGGCAGTGGAAACAGGGTCACTGAATATCTTTAACGCAGTGGTAGATAGACTCCTGTTAGGCAAGGGAATCAAAAATTATTGGGGTTAGATGGGAAGCTAGAACTTGAAACACAAACACATCAGCCATGATCTTATTGAATGGCAGAGCAGGCTTGAGGGGCCAAATGGCCTACTTCTACTTTGTATATTTTTAACACTATCCTTAATTTTCTTAGTAACCCACAGATGAATCTTTCTTGCTAAGTTTTACTTTTCAATGGAATGTGTTTTTGATGAACATTTGAAGTCTTTATTTGAATAATTCCCACTTTAATTACCATCTTCCTTTTAGTCTATTTAATCAGTCTTAGTGAGCTTGCTGTCATCTATGTAATTGGGTTTGTTTAATTTAATATTCATGTTTGGGACTAGAGCATGTCGCTTGATGTGGAATTTAATTGTATTATCATTAATTTCTCCCAGCGAGTCTTTTCCTATGAGATTACTAATTAACCCTGCCTCATTGTACAATGCCAAATCTAAAATGGCTTCATCCCTAGCTGGTTCCACAACACATTGTTCTGGGAATTTGTCAGGAAATTCAGTGATGGTAATGCCATTGAATGTCAAGGGAAGATGGTTAGATTCCCTCTTGTTGGAGATGGTCGTTGCCTGGTACTTGTGTGGTGCGAGTGTTACTTGCCACTTTGCACTAACCATAATCTTCAAATGTTCTCACCTACATCCTTTAAAACTCGTAAGATGTAACCACCTGGCCTGGGGATTTGTCACTCTTTAGTGCCATTATTTCCATTACTGTCATTTTGCCAATGTTAATTTTGTTGAGTCCCTGTTCCTGGTTCAATATTAGTTTCCTTGGGTTGTCTGGCATGCTGACCTCTTCCTCTGTTCCTATTTGTTCAGCATGTCCACTATTTCCTTATTTTCATGGACAATATCACCACTATTGGTTTTCAAGGGGCCCACACTGCTCCTGAATACACACTTCCCAATATAATTGAAAAATATTTTTGTTGATGTCGATATCTCTTGTAAGTTTATTTTCCATGCTCCCTTTTAGCAGTTCTTACTGTTTTGTCACTCTTCATTCTCATTCACCAGGATCTGTGCTATTTTTTTACATTCCTGTATGATTTTCTTTGTCCCTCTCCTCAATAGTTGTCCATGACAAGTGGAGTCACTGCCCTTTAGGGGTGTAAACTGGTTCTGAAACATGTTCACTTTTTAAAAAAAATACCTTCCACTGATCTTGCCCAGCTTACTGTCGACAATCTGTACTTCCGTGAAGTCAGCCTTACACAAATCTAGAATCTTCTTGTGAATAGTGTAATGTAAATATTTCAGTGATCCATTTCAATGATTGGTTTCAGTCTTTATTTTCATTTGCAATATTTTGAAATAATTTAATATAACAAATTGGCATGGTCATGTAGAATAACAGATACTTAGTGCTGCTGTTGGTACCAATGGACAATTTGCAATTCTACAACATTCCTTTTACATTGAGTGCAAAAACAGTGGATTCTAATCAGGAGGGGGAAATTTAAAAAGACCAGGTTGGGAATGAAAGGCACAATAGAAGAAAAGTTTGTATTTTTTTTGAAAGAGTAGAGAGGGTGAGAGAAGTGAATAAAGAGGGTTGGACTATAGTGGCAAAATGAGGTGCCATCAGTAGCTGAGATACGAAAAACAGTAAGAAGTTAATGGAGCGGAAGGGGGCATGCAGGAATTGACGAGGTAACAGCTACCAGTGAGTGAATTCAAGACTAATACAGACTTTGGCTCATGAAGTCATCTATACTTTGACAGTCATAATCATAGTATGAATTAAATCACTCAGCCAATAAGTTTGATCAATTTCTTGTTCATGCAAATTGGGTGTAAATGAGTGCAGTGGTTATAATGCTGTAGTAGTAATTCAGAGACCTGGACTAATAATCCAGGGTGTGCGAGTTTAAATCCTAGAATGGCAATTTGAGAATTTAAAGTTAGTTGTCAAAATCTGGAATCCTTTAAAGTGATCATGATTGTTGTAAAAACCCAGTTGGTTCACTGATGTGCTTTAGGGAAAGAAACCTACCTCTGTCATTGATTTTGAACACCCTCTCATCTCCCAATTACAGTCAACCTACAGAAACAATTCAGTTCTTATGATGATGGTAATGACAAGTGTTCCGCTTTGCCATAACGTCATGATAGCTAAATCACTGATTTGAACATTGCAGAAATGATCTGATTCTCACATTTAAATCACTTGCTTTCCTAATATCTGGGTTGTTCTAACTGCCTTTTATTTCACACATACAAACCTGAATTGTGGAGGGGGAAGGAAAGCTATTTCAAATTGCAGATGTTGAGCACTTTTTGGATGTCAGCATATTTGCTACAATACACTGCCTAAGAAGAGGAGAAATGGTTGAGGCCCCAGCACTGACCCCTGCAGCACTCCACTAGTTAGAATTTTCCAATGTGAGAAAGACCCATTTATTCTAACTCCGTTTCTTGTTAGTTAGCCAGTCATCTATCCATGCTAATATATTATCCCCAGTGCCATGAGCTCTTATCTTGTGTGCTAACCTTTTATGTGGCACCGATTGATTGCCTTTTGGAAACCCAAATACACTACATCTATTGGTTCTCCTTTATTTATCCTGCTAGTTAGATCCTCAAAGAACTCTCATAAATTCGTCAAACATGATTTCCCCTTTCACAAAACCAAGTTGACTCTGCCGGATTGTGTTATGATTTTCTAAGTGTTTTGCTACTAGCTCCTGAATAATGGAGTCTAGCATTTTGCCAATAACATGTTAGGTTAACTGGCCTATAGTTTGCTGCTTTGTCTCCTTCCTTTCTTGAATAGATCTGTTACATTTTCCAATCTGCTGGGACCTTTCCAGAATCCAGGGAATTTTGGAAGATTACAACCAATGCATCCACCATCTCTGCAGCCACTTCTTTTAAAACCCCAGGAAGCGGGCCACCAGGTCCAGGGGACTTATCAGCTCCACCACACACCCTCCTCCTCCTCCCCTCTCTCTCTCTCTCTCTCTCTCTCTCTCTCTCTCTCTCTCTCTCTCTCTCTCTCTCTCTCCTCTCCCCCCCCCCCCCCCCGAACCATGACCCGGGCCATGTGCTATCGCCACAGCTCGTCCAGTGATCTGGGCTGCGTGCCATCTCACTGGCTCCCCCCGTGACCTGGACCAAGTCAACGTCCTGGGGCTAACTTTTTTTAATATATTTTTTTATTTTCACACCTATTGATGCAGCTTTTGATTTCTGTATGCTTCTTCAGCTGTATTGTTCATAAAGTTCAACATAAGGGGAAATTTGCGGTGCTATGGGCAAAAGTGCAAATGAATGGAACTGATTGTGTAGCTATTTGAAAGAACTGGCACAGGCACGATGGGCTAAAAGGCCACCTTCTGTGCCACGTAATTCAATGATTTAGGCTGTAATAGATTAAACTTTATTTTCTACTGAAAAATTAAAAGAAGCATTTGTGGAAAAAAAATATTTATTGTACGTTTCAGGGTATCTGTTGTTTCGAATGATTGTGATGGGGTGTGTATCAAAATCTGTGACTGTGTGATTATCTGTTGTTTTTCTGGAAGTCCCAGTGTCTTAATGCAGTTACAGAATAGAATGATGGAAAGTGTTGAGATTGTAGGCTTATCGGTAACTCTGCTCTGCTCAGACTGTCCTTGGAGTGAAGATTAGGGGAAATGTGATGATTCACTTTGAAAAATATGTTGGCTATTCTTTGATTTAATACATGCCACATTAAAATTGATGCATATTAATGCACTTGGATTTTATACACACAGTTCTGTTTGTGACAGCTACAATACAAAATCATTTTCATTAACTTACAGAATTAGCTAACGAAGGGGAAGTAGAAGAAGCAGACAATCTAGAAGAAGAAGAAAGAGAGTTGGAGGCTGAAAGGTCAGTGACCCTTTGTGACCAGTAGGATCCCTTTTGTTTTTAATAGAAGAAGCAGATCACAAATTGCATTCAAAGAGAAGTCAGATTTAGCAACTACTGGTTAAAGCACTTGAAGTAAGCTATGATTTTTTAAAATGATCTGTCTTCCACCCTGCCCCCACCTCTTTTTGATAAAAATGGAAATGTTCTGATGGCCTGGAATGTCGTGCTATGGATTGCTTTAGTTTTGTATGAACAGAGAAATAATTAAACTGGAGTGATTTGGGTTTTTTTTGCTTTTACTGAACTGTAATGTTAATTTCTGTGCACCTTTTTAAATGACCTTTTGGACATAGAGACCTAGATGCCTATCCTGTATCTCTTTCTACAGCTGTTGACATTCTTGTTTTATATTGCTGTCAGTAAATTCTGCAGTGAAATAGAAACTGCTGTCTTCATTTCTCTTAGGCTTCATAAAAGCCAAGAAAAAGTGCCTAGCGTCAGTTTTTAATGTCTACTTATTAATGTATTTTTTTTGTTTTCTATGTCCCTTCATTGGCTATCTGAGAGTGCTACATTTTATTTACCATATATAAAATGATTTTCTTTTTCAGGGTGAGCTGCAGTATCTTGCTAAAAATGTACATTGAATGAGAAAGTGAGATGTACCAAAATTGAAATGAGTCTTGCAGCAGAAAGTGGGCTGTATGTCCAGATCCAAGAAAAGATCTATTGCTCGAATCTTTGTGAAACTTGTCCATTCCTGTAGTAAAGGGTTATAATAACTCTCTCGCTGTCTTCCTTTAGGCAACGTCTGCATGTAGAATGGTTGGAAAAAGAGCAGCAGGCACAGGAGGAGTTCCAGCTGAAAAAGGAAAAGGAAGAAGCAGCACGGAAAAAGCTGGAAGAGGAAGAGGTAAACAATGCGGTTGACTAATTCATCTTCCTTTAATCACACACTTTTGTGGCAGAGCAATGGGATAGCGAATATGGCCCATTTACCCCCAGTTTTATCGAACTAATCTGGAGCTGGAGAGGCTTGATGTATTTCTAAAATCTCAATTGTTTCAACACGGGAGGCCATTTGGCCCATCGTGTCTGCACCAACTCTCTGAATGAGCAATTCACTTAGTGCCATTCTCTCCACTTCTCCCCGTAACCCTGCACATTCTTTCTTTTCAGATAACAATCTAATTCCCTTTTGAATGCATCGATTGAACCTGCCTCCACCACACTATCAAGCAGTGCATTCCAGTTTTCTCTCATATCACTTTTTTTGCTTCTTTTGCCAATCACTTTAAATCTGTGCCCTCTCGTTCTCAACCCTTTCACAAGTGGGACCAGTTTTTCCCTATCTACTCTTCCAGACCCCTTGTGGTTTTGAATACCTCTATCAAATCTCCTCTTGGCCTTCTCCAAGAAAAACAGTCCTAACTCCTCCAACCTGTTCCTCATCCCTGGAACCATTCTTCTGAATCTTTTCTGTGCACTCTCCATTGCCTTCACATCTTTCCTAAAGTGTGGTGCTTAGAACTGGATGCCGTATTCCAGCTGAGGTCTAACTAGTGATAGGATGTGCAGTTAATAACTGAAATATCATTTGGTTTATAATTTAACGTTGATAAATGTTGTTGCAAGTGTTGTAATGAATATAATTAATTCAGCTTTTCCTGAGCTTTTACATTGTGAGAAATTGGTAGTGTGAAAGAGCTGCAAGAAAGCTATCTCAATAAATCACAATTTGTACCGGCTGCTATTTTACCTAGTAAAGCAGCAAAAAGCCACAGCATTGTAATGAGTTAAGAATTCAGCAACTTGCTTTTTGAAGCACCAAACCAAATTCACTTTGAGCTCTTAAAGTTCACAAAACAACTGATTTCCCTGGGAGGAGATGGAATCTCATGAATATGAAGGAATCTTGTAATGTTAAACTGCACTAGAAGAGAATGCAACTTGTATTAAAGTGCAGAAAGTGTTTCTGTTCTTGGAGGCAAGTTGGATCAAAGTGGTTTATCTTTAGCGATTGGTCTCTGACTCTACTGTAGGAAGTCTCTTTGGAACTGTCAACTCAGTTCAAGTGTTGATCAACTTGTAGGCGAGAATCTTTTAGAATGGTTTGAATTGAGAACTAATAGTATTATTTTCATCAGAGTACAAAATATATCAGAAGATGTTTATATCTCATACACTAAAATGTTGTTTGGTGTGCTCCGTCTAGTCAGATGGAAAATTCATAATTTTTAACTTCAGAACTGAATCTTGAAAAGTGAGATCAACCTTAAACCTGAGGTAGTTTCAATGTTGACATAAGTTTGTACAATAAGATTTGACTGGTGTGACCCCGTTCCTTTTGTGTTCCCAGAGAAGAATCCGAGAAGAATGGGAACAGCAGCAGTTGAAGGAAAAAGAGGAAGTAGAACACAAGCGCCAGGAGAGGAGAGAACGAGAGGTGATTCCAGCTCTAGGAGGATAAATTCACAACGTATATCCTCTTTAAAAAGCATATCATATCTTAATTGTGCATTTATGATTGACGTGGGACAGTTGATTGGAGAATTTAATGCAAAAGAATAATGGAGCTAAATGAAAAAGACTTGATAGCTTTTTGTGTTCATTTATCAAGCTGAAGCTTGATCAAGCTTGGGAGTGGAATACTCTCTTTTGCAGGCACCTAAAGTCAGCATCAAGTACTTCCCAGTCAGTTAGAGCACATTACAAGCAGAATAAATCTCCAAATCCTGCAAATGCCGGTGTGGCAGTTTTTCACCTTTCCCCTCCCACCTTAAGTTCTGTCTGAGTGAGATTGCCAGTGTAGGAGCAGTTTTATACCATGGGTCTGCAGACACGATTTCAGCAGATGACCACATGCCGTCAGTATGAACTGAATTTCAATGTAGTTGAGGGAAGTAAAAAGCCACGTTGAATGCACTGACCTATTTGGCTCCCAGCCATTTTATTCTTAAGTGGCACGGTTCAAAAAGTGCTTCATATGTGTTCATTTTGCTAAGGTACATTCCCTGATTGCCATGTTTTTTGGAAGGCACACCATTATAGTGCTTTCACAAAGATCTGTTGGTGTAGTAAACTGTTAGAACACGTTGTACATCAAAACATGCCAAAGGAACTAATGCCAAACTAGCCAAAAAGGTTAACTTGATCATGTCATAGGCAGCAGTGGTAGGAATACAGTTAAAATCAGTGGTTCTCAAAGTGACCCAGATATTTGAGAGTATTGGTTGAAGACTATGGATTGATATGATTTGGGCCACAGTCTCAGATATATAACAGTTATATATGCATTATTAAGAAATACTTTTCTCTATTATTGGTTCATTACTGTTTGTAATGTTCAAATTTTAAGTCAGGTAGCTTATTTGCAATAAAATATAATGAAATCCTATTTAATTCGTGTTTCCTCACAGAATAGCTAATTCCTTTTTGTGTGAAGTTGGGGAATTGATAATCTGTTAGGAGCAAGTTCAAACTCTATGATCAATTAAAATTTGCTCCCTGAATATTTATCTAAGTATGGTATGTAGAAATGCTTTAGTAGCCTGAAGTTTTGCTCAAACAGCATGTGCCCGATCAAGAGTTTAAATATTTTGCTCAGGTACAGTCCTATAGATTATTCGAGAGTATATTGAAAGGTACAAAGGATCCAATAATGTGCTAAGAAAGCTTATCCAGATTAAGCTAGCCTAGAACAGAAAGTAAGAGAATTCAACAAGCAATTAATCTTACAAACTTGAGGAATTATATAGGAATTCTTTTTAATGCATTCTTCCTTTTCTTGATAATGTAATGGTTTATGTTGTAACAGCATTGTATTTACATAATGTATTCATGAAAATTATCTGGACCTACACAAGTGATATTCCTTAACAGTCCTGCACTAAAGAGTTTCCACCGCTCGTCCTTACTGACTAATACATCAAGATGTATCTTTTTCATAATACTTAGCAAGCGTGATTTGAATTATCAGTCTTTTAGTTCGATATCCCTCCATCCTGTGTAAGACGTAGAGATTTACAAATAGAATCATCTTTGTTTCATAGCCTTTGATGTTAAACCTCTCAAAACTTAAGTACAAATAGTTTATCCAAGTCCATTAATGTCAGTCTTGCAAACAGTTCAAACACTGCTGTGCAAACTGACCTGATACCTTTTCAGCTAGTCCTGTTGTCATTTGTATGTATACAAAGAAAATCCCTACCCATTTTGTGTGTATTCAGTTACTTTGTAAATTAATTTGTATATCTTGGATATCCAGCATATAGGGACTGAGCTAGTCATGTCCCAGATGCTGATACTTATACGACTGTGTACATTATGATTTAAAAAGTTACGATTACTACTTTCATTTTTTGGATCGACTGATTGTTGGGAGAGGACATGAGGTATGGGGAAGGAGAGAGAAATTCTGCCTTAAACCCAAATGAATGAGCAATATTCTGATTTGTGATAAAATCGTAAGCTATTTTTCACTACGCTGGATTGTAGTATTTTTCCAATAAATATATACGTTTTTGTGTATTTCAAGTTTTTGCAACTGAGTTTTTAATGTAGCTCATATATTTTATTTTGAATTTAATTGCTTTTAAGTAACTTTTTAAATAATTTAAGTCCCTGTCATGAATCCACTTTCTAAAACACTCATTCTTAACAAGTAGAATCAGATATGTACCAGATATGTACTGCAGGGTTTTTACCAGTCCTATGTTTACACCATTTGTAGGAAGCTGTTCAGAAAATGCTGGATCAGGCAGAAAATCAGGTACTGTATGGTCTTTGAATCCTTTGAATAATATATCATTTAATTTGAGTTATACGTAATGTAAAGTATATTTAATAAAATTTTGTTCGATATTGAACAAATATAGCAGTGTCAGCACAGCATTGAGCCATGAATTCCAGGGAATGTTCTCATTTTAAAGGGCTCAAACCATTATGTAATAGGGAGGGAGGAGAATTCATTTACCTAGTTATGATTCCACTTCTTGCTATTTGATAAGAGGGACCACTAGATCGGAGTTCTGTCATATCTTCCCTGAAGAAGATGGTATAATGGCAAGTGGTGATGTTTGTAATAACAATACAAGTGGAGGGCTGAGGATTAGTTTCAACACCAGAGAAAACTAACAGGTATCCACTGAAGCTTGTTTAGAAGAATGGCAAAAGGAGAATTATGTTGGTTTTGTTGACATGTTTATTGTAATTATTCAAAATCTATGTCAATCATAAGGAATTTAGATTGTTCTTTAACTTTGAGGGAGTCTGGAGCTAGAGGACACCATTTAAAAATAAGGGGCCTCCCATTTAAGACAGAGATGCCAATTTTTTTTTCCAAGGGATGTTAGTCTGTGGAATTCTCTTCCCCAGTGAGCAGTGGAGGTTGGGTAATTGAATCATGTCCAAGGCTGCGTTAGATTTTTGACCGACATGGGAGTCTAGGGTTATAGGGGACAGACAGGAAAGTGGAATTGAGGCCACAATCAGATCAGTCATGATCTTATTGAATGGCAGAGCAGGCTTGATGGTTCGAATGGCCTATTCCTCCTAATTCTTGTGTGTGTGGTACATCTGTGCCTGTGATCCCCATGCATGTCCTTATTGGAAAGGTTTGGAAGAGAAACCCAATTTCCACATCCTACCTTACAGCAAGTCCCACTCGCCGCCATCTCTGTCCACCTCACTGACCTACTTTGACTTCTAGTCTCCCAATACTACAAACTTAAGATTCTCACCCTCCTCTAATATATTACCCCTCTGTATCTCTCTAACCTCCTCTAGCCCTACAACTCTTTCCTAAATTTTCATCCCTCTGATTGGCCCATTGTGCATCTATCTCTTTGAGGAAGTTTTTTGGTCACCCTTCTTCTTCTTTGTCTTGGCTTCTGTTTTGACCAAGCAAGCCTCTGAAGTGCTTGGGGCCATTTTCCACATATACAGGAACCATGTAAATGTAAGTTATTGTTGTTGCTATCATGCTGGATGCTCTTGCACACCACATCTCACTACTCTGGGTAAAGAAGTTTCCCCTTAAATTCTTTATTGAATTTATTTGTGGCTATCTTATGTTTATGTCTCTGAGTTCTGATCTCCTCTTAAATACATTCAAGCTATCAAACCCTTAAATAATTTCAAAGACCTTGTGAGCTTACCCCTCAGTCTCTTTCCTGGAGAAAAGAACCCCAGTCTGTTCAATCTTTCCTGGTAGCTGAAACATTTAAATTCTGGTATCACCCAAGTAAATCCTTTTTGTTAGCCATAGCTCACTCTCACCTGTGAGACAGGTAATCGTGGGCTTAAGTTCCACTCCGGAGACTAGAGCACAAAACCTCAGCTGGCATTTCAGAGAAGAAGTGCTGCACTGCCAGAGGTGCTGCCTTCCACATGAGACAATAAAAGGAGGTCTGGCCTGCCCTCAGGTGATGTAAAATTTCCCATTGCACCATTTTGAAGAAGTCACCCACAAATAATAATCACTAAAAAACAGATTACCTATATATCATTTAAGTTTGTGGATCATGCTCTGTGCAAATTAGCTGTCAAATTTCTTACACTTAAATTACCCAATTGGTTGTAAAGTGTCTTGAAGTACCCTGGAAGGTGCTATATTGACTTCAGTCTTACCATGGCTCCTAGATGCCACATGCAGTCAAATGTTGCCTTGATGTCAAGAGCAGTCATGCTTACCTCACCTCTTGAGTTCAGCTCTTTTGTACCATTTTGAAGCAAGGTTGTAATGAGGTCTGGAACTAAGTGCCCTGGCAGATACTAAACTGAGCATTAGCGAGCAAGTTACAACTAGGTGCAGTGTTGACGACCCCACACTTCACTTTGATGATTGAGAGCAGACTGATGGGGCAGTAGCTGGCCAGATCAGATTTGTCCTGCTTTTTATGGACGGGACATAGCTGGGAAATTTTCTATTTTCTGGGGTAGATGCCACTGTTCTAGCTCTACTGGAACAGCTTGACAGGTGCGGCTAGTTCTGGAGTCTTCAGTACTACTGTGAGGATGTTGTCAGGGCCCATAGCCTTTGCTGTATCCAGTGCCTTCAGTCATTTCTTGATATCACGTGAAGTGGATCGAATTGGCTGAAGGTTGGGCATTTCAGGAGGAAGTTGAGATGGATAATAGGCTCAGCCCTTCTGGCTGAAGATGGTTGCAAATGCTTCGGCCTTGTCTTTCGCACTGACATACTTGGCTCCCCCATCATTGAGGATGGGGTGTTTGTGAAATCCTCTTCTCTTTGATTACTTAATTGTCCACCATCATTCACAATTGGATATGGGAGGACCGCAGAACTTTAATTTGACCTGTCTTTTGTTGGATCTCTTGGCTCATCTATAGCATGCTGCCTCCGCTGTTTAGCATGCATTGGTCCTGTGACATAGTTTCACCTGGTTAGCACCTCAATTTTAGATATAAAAAGAGAAAGTGCAGAAACAGTTAATGTTTTGAGTCGATTATGACTCTTTAGAACTGAAGGTATATAGAAATGTGATGGGTTATATGCTGTTGAAAGGCAGGAGTGGGTGGGAAGAACAAAAAGGAAGGTCTGGGATCGGGTAGGGGTGGGGGAAATTAAATGACAGATGTCATGGAACAAAAGGCAAACGGAGTGTGATAATGATTGTAGGTAAAGAAACAACACCTTGGTCTGGAGAGAATGTGGACAGCAGAATAATGAACAGTTGTATCTGAAAGCAAAAACATGAAAGCCAGATACAGACTGGCACTTAGCAAAAAAACAAAGAACAAAAATGGGGGACAGAGTTCAGTCTGAAATTGTTGAACTCCTTGTTCAGTCTAGAGGCTGTAAAGTGCTTAATCTGAAGATGAGGTGCTGTTCTTCTGATCCTTTGAATGTGGAGGCTGGTGGGTGGAAAATTAGGACAAGGGGAGCCTTATTATGGTTTTGGGGGGAGGGGAAAAGTTGAGGACAGAAGTGTGGGAAATGGGTTGGACACAAATGAGGGCCCTGTCAACCACAGTGGGGATGGGAAGTCCTCGGTTGAGGAAAAAAGGAAAACAAATCAGCACTGTTGTGGAAGGTCGCACCATCAGAACAGATGCAACAGAGAAACTGGGAGAATGGAATGGAGTGCTTACAGGAGGCAGGGTGTGAGGAAGTATAGTTGAGGTAGCAGTGGGAGTTGGTGGGTGGGCTTATAATGAATGACAGCCTATCCCCAAAGATGGAGAGACAAGTTGAGGGACAGAAGTGTTGGAGACGGACCATGTGAGAGTGAGAGAAGGGTAGAAAGTGGAAACAAAGTTGATGAATTTTTCCAGTTTCGGCCAAGAGCAGGAAGTGGTACCATTACAGTCATCAGTGTACCGGAAAGAGAGTTGGGGGAGGGAGCCTGAGTGGGACTAGAACATTGAATGTTCCACATACCCTAGAAAAATACAGGCATAACTAGGACCCATGCAATTATCATAGGAATACCTTTAATTTGGAAGTGAAACAACTCAGGAGAATCGGTTCAGTGAGAAAATAGGTTCAGCCAGGAAAGTGGTGGTAGTGGTGATTGGGGACTGGTTGGTCTTCTGTTCAAGAAAGAAGCGGTGAGCCCTCAGACCGCCCCGATGGGGAATGGAGGTGTAGAGACATTGGATGGCTGTAGTGAAGAGGAGGCAGTTAGGGCCAGGAAACTGGAAATTGTTAAAATGATGTCAGCACCAGAAGAGTCACAAATGTAGAAGAGACAAGGGGAGAGAAAGTAGACTCAGGATAGGAAGAAATGAGTTCAGTGGGGCAGGAACAGGCTGAAATGATATGTCTACCAGGACAGTCCTGTTTGTGGATTTTGGGAAGGAGGTAAAAGTGGGCTGTGCGGGGCCGGGGGACTGAGGTGGGAAGCTGTGGAGGAAAGATCAACAGAGAAGATGAGCTCAGCGACAGTCCTGGAAACAATGGCTTGATGTTTGGTGGGTCATGGTCCAGGGGGAGGTAGGAAGAAGTGTCTGAGAGTTGATGCTCAGCCTCTGCGAGGTAGAGGTGGTTACGCCAGACACCAACAGCATCACCCTTGTCAGCAGGGTTGATAACAAAGTCAGGGTTAAACTTGAGAGAATGGAGGAGCAAGTTCAGAAGGAGACAGGTTAGAGTGAGTGAGGAGAGCAGAGAAATTAATAGCCGATGTCACACCGACAGTTCTCAATTAAAAGATCAAAAGCAAGGGAGGGGTCCGGGTGGAGAGAGAATATTGGAGATGGGTTCACGGGGAGGATTCCTGGCCAAAGAAGTGAGCACGAAGGCAAAGTCAACAGAAGAAGAGTTCAAAGTCATGCCGGGCTCAATTCATTGAGGTTGGGGCATAGTGGATAAAATTGAGTCATTTGCTAAGTACAGATCATTAACCATTAGAGAGGGGAAGGTCAGAGGGTATTGTGAACCCATGGCAAGAGGAAATAAAGGGGAAGAAAGACCTGGAGGGATGTTGGGACCCATGAGTTGTTGAAGCTTGTGTTCTGTAACGGTTTATTTACCATAGCCATTTAATTGTGCTTTCAATTTAGTATACTGGATTAGTTGCTCACAATACAGTGGTTCTGCACTGGGGAGACCAAACACAAATTGGGCAACTGCTCTATGGAACATCCCTGCTCACTCCGCAAGCATGTCCCTGAGCCCCTCAGTTGCTTGTCACTTAATTCACCTTGCTCTCATGCCCACATTTGTCCTTAGCCTGCTGCACTGTTCCAGTGAAACCCAACGCAAACTGGAGGAACAGCATCTCATATTCAGATTAGGCACTTTACAGCCTTCTGGACTGAACATTGAGTTCAACAACTTCGGATCGTGAACTCTGTCTTCCATTTTGATTGTTTTTTTTTTGCTAAGTGCCAGTCTGTATCTTGTTTTTTACGTTTCTGTTTTCAGACAGAGCTGTTCATTATTCTGCCATTTACACTCACTCTGGACCAATGCTTTGTTTCTTTACTACAACCATTACCACTCCCTTTGTCTTTTGTTTCATGACATCTTAATCTCTCCTGCCCTCTGCCCAATCCAGACCTTCCCTTTTGTCCTTTCTTCCCCCTCCCCCCCCTTTCAACAGCATAAAACCCATCACATTTCTACTTTCCTTCAGTTCTGAAGAAGAGTCATAATTGACTCAACATTTTAACTGTTTCTCACACGCGGATGCTGTCAGACCTGCTGAGCTTTTCAAGCATTTTCTGTTTTTATTTCAGATTTCCAGCATCTGCAGTATTTTATGTCCATTTTTAGATGTGTCTGGTGCTATTCCTGGCATGCTTTCCCATGCTCCTTTGTTGAACCAGAATTGGTTCCTTGGCTTGATGGTAATGGTAGAGTGAGGTATATGCCAGACCACAAGGTTGTAGATTGTTCTGAATAAGATTAATGTAACTCCCCTGCTTTTTAATTCTATCCCTTAATTTTTTATGGCCTTATTCATCTTGTCACTAATTTTAATGATGTTTGTCGAAACCCCAAGATCCCTCTACTCTGCTACCCCATTTAGACAGTTGTAAGGTGAATGTGACCCCTTTATTATTTCTACTAAAATGCACAATCTCACACTTATCTGTATTGAAGTATTTTTGTCAATTAATCACCCATTCTGTAAGTTTATTAATGTCTTCCTGTATTTTGTTGTAGTCCTTCTAATTATCTACCTCCCAATTTGGTGCTATCCTCAGATTTTGAAATTGTGTTTCTGACTGCCGATTACCAAATCATTTACATAAATTGTGAATGACTGTGGTTGCAGCACTGTTCCCTGTGGAACTCCACACCCCACTATTTGGATATCATGTTAACTGCTGGTGAGCAGGAGCTTGAAATATGTGACTTGTTTTCCCTGCTGCCTATGTCAAGCACTGAGATCAATCAGAGCTTCTCATTGCCACCCAGCAGAGACTGGGAATTAAACCTGGCATCTTCCCACTCTGTTTGACTCAGGTACTTACTGGCTAAACTTGGTGCTTTGATTGATATAGGTGTCGTCTCTGATGGAAGAACTCCTGAATGTGGATTCTGAAATTGATGTATTGAGCTATAGGAAGTCAGTGCAGGTTGCCAAGGACAGGAGCAATATGGGATAGGATACAGTTGACAAATGGTGAAAGGTTGCAATTTGTCATGGGTAAAACTCAGTCAGCAAAGAGGGTGCTGCAATCTGGCCCAAAGGGGAAAATGGCTTGAATGATGGTAATGGGACAGAGACCGGGCAGTGTTGCAACAATAGAATTGGTTTTGATGGTGGTCAAGGTTTAGAATCAGACAAGACCTGTGGTTGCACCCCATCAGGCTGTCTGAGCCAGCCGGAAGGACGAGCTGGAGGCTAATGCACACTTCTTGGCAAAAGTCAAAGGGGATGGCTCAATCTTGCAATGTTGGTTTTGAAGAGGTTAGTCACCACTGCTTTGTAGCTAATCTGGAACTGCACAGAGGTGATTGAGGGTTGTACTAGAGAGAACTACATTTTGATACATGTGAAAGCCAACCTTGTGTCTACAAATGATGCTGTCCCTTGGTAATCAGGATTACATGCCCAAGGATGGAGTCTGAAGAGTGGTAGATTTCCTGTTGTAAAGATATTTCCACTTTTGTAATAGTGTATCTACAAAACATAAACTAAACTCCGAATTGCACTTAGAATTGGAGACTACTACTGATCAAAAACTGGCCATTAGCCAATAAAATATGCAGTGGTGTTTATTCCCCTACAACCCATCTCTTATCATTCCCACTCCTGCCTGATTCCCAGATCCTTTTACTGTTTCTAGTTCCTTGATCTAATTTGCTTTTGATAGAACAATAGTCTCTGCTTCAGTGACAGAGTTCTCTGCTACAAACTAGATTCTAGCTATCCAGTATGTAAAGACTTTTTTCAAACTTCTCCCAATTCCTTGAGTAATAAATTTGTGCGCTCTCATTTATTTGCCAATGATTAGGAACAATACACCACTGTTTATCTTCTAAAATGCTCTTCAAGATGATGAAGGTTATCAGGTCACCCCTTAACCCTTTTGGCTTTAGTGAAAGAAGCCTGGTAATGTCTTTATGAAGTTATGCAACATGTTTTCCATAACTTTTCTGATCTCATTATCATAGGGTACCTGAAACTGTTATCAACTACAGTCCAATTGAGGTCTTGTACAAGTTCAGCCTGTACTCCTTGCTTTTGTATTCAAATCCCCAAGGGTTCTTATTGCCTTCTCTACCTATATAATCATAGACTGGTTACAGCACCATACGAGGTCATTCAGCCCATCATGTCCATGCCAGCCATCTGCAAGTGCAACTCACCTAGTTCCACTCCCTTGCCTTTTTTCCTGTAGACCTGCAAATTAGTTTTCTTTAGGTAATTACCAATTTTCTTTTGAAAGCCACAATTGAATCTGCCTCCACCACACTCACTGGTAGTGCATTCCAGACCCTTCATGACTTGGAACACCTCTGTCAAATCTCCTCTCCAACTGCTTTTGATCATCACTTTAAATCTGTCCCCTCTGTGTCGACTCATCCATTGGAAATAGTTTTATTTTCTCTTTCTAAACCGTTCATGATTTTAAACCCTTCTATCAACTCTCCTCTTAGCCTTCCCTTTGGTGAGAGAGGCCCAGCTCTCCAGTCTCTCTAAGTAACTATAATCGCTCATCCCTGGAACCATTCTTTTAAATCTCCTATATGTCCCCTCTAAAGCCTTCCTGTTCTTCCTGAAGTGTGGTGCCCAGAATTGGTTACAGAACTCCACCTGGAGCTGAACTAGTGTTTTTATATTGGTTTAACTTAACATTCTGACTTCTGTACACTCTGCCTCTTATTTATAAAGCCCAGGATCTGATATACTTGTTAATCTGCCAATCACCTTGGGTCTCTGTTCTCACACACCCTTAAAAGTTTCCCAGTTAGCATATTTTGTCTCGTTCCTCGTATTAAAATGTATCTACTCTCACATCTCTGCATTGAATTTCATATGCCATGTGTCCATCTTTTCCATCTGTCTGTCTACTTCCTCTTGAAGTCCTTTGCTATCTTTCTCTGTTTGCTATGCTTCCAAAGTTTCATATCACCAAGTTTTGAAATTGTGCCCTGTACTCCCGACTCATTAACGTTTATCCGTAACAACAGTGGTGCTAGTACTGAATCTACGGGAACTCCTTTTGAGTATGTAGTAAATAAGAGCAACTCGACTTTTCATGAATCACCACTCAACATAACTTTCAACCCTGAGAAACTGTCCTTCAAATATTCCTCTATCCATCTGACCACATTATTTATTCTTCATTCCATTCAGCATTATCTGAGTGGGTTTTTGTTGAAAATCGGTAATTCTGTTATAATTGTGATTTATTTTGTCAACAGTTGGAAAATGGTAATACTTGGCATAATCCAGAAGCACCAGAAGATTATGGGACTGAAAAAGATAAATCGTATTGTCCGTTCTTTCTGAAGACTGGATCCTGCAGGTTTGGTGATAGGTGAGTAAAATATTTTCAATACATACTAAAATAGGAATGTAACTGGACAAAATACAGCATTCAATTGTGACCTTTGTTCAGAATACCCCCACTGCCTGTTATATACTTGTTAAAGAAATGATTTGCCATCCAGGTGAAGTGTTGGCTTTCTTCCGTGACCATTCCGCTGATATCACTGACAGTCCTGAAGTGATATTACTCGTTTCGATTGGAGTCTGGATCAACCTGGAAATTGATCTGGATCTGGTCCACTCTGGTGGGGATTCTTATTGCTGATCTTACTGGTACTGTTTGCCAAAGGTCATGTGGCTCCAGATTAACCAGTTTAAGTGATAACAGCAACTTGTTCTGTTAATGTCCCTGTTAATGGCGACCACTGAGAGACTAAACCCCGGAAACAGCAGAATTTCTCTTTCTGTTAAGAAATGGTTTTAGTTTTATAGCTGTATCTATATTTTCACATATCAGCGTTGGGGACGGCATAAGTCAAAATGCCACCACCCCCATCCCCTTCCCCCACCACCTTAGAATTTCTTTCCCATTGTTGTACAATAGTTCTGGGATGTGCTTTAGTGTTTAGTGCTACAGAAAGCTGGTATAACATGATTTGTAGATTTTGGATGCTGTGACATAATCTTAGCCCATATTTTGCTGATTTTGCAGAGGTTGCTGAGAAGTTTGAGTGCTGAATAAAAAAAAATTGGTTGTTTTAGATGCCAGCAAATAATAAATGTTAAATTTGAATGTGACTTAGGTTGATGTTACACTGAGTAACTTGTGGTCTTATAGAAACTCAACAAGCGGTGTATGTGACTTAAGGTATAAATTTTTTTTGCACTTGCTCCCTTCTTTCTTGAATAATCACACTATCAATGACTTGTCTCTTGAGCTTGTTTTAATAGTTTTGATGCTGTTAATATTGGAACTTCTTTGAAGCTGAATTAATCTCAGTAAAGATTCTGTCAAAGCAGATGCCTTAGAGGAATTATTGATTCCTTGGATTCAGGTTTCCACTTCTCGTTGTGGAAAATAATGAGACCTGGGATAGGTAAATCTCATGGGCTGAATGGCTTTCACCCTAGGTTCTCGGGAGGAACAGGTGGGGAGGTTGCAAATGTCTTTGTAGTAATTTTTTAATGCTCCCTATATTTGGGCCTTGACAAGAATTGATGCTGGAAGGATGTTCCCCTCTGGCAGAAATCTGGAACTAGCAACTACAGTTTCAGAATTAGGGGTGTCACGTTTAAGACTGAGATGAGGAAGAATTTCTTCTGAGTTTTTAATCTTTGGAATTCTCTACCCACAGAACAATGGAAGCTGAGTCATTGAATATATTCAAGGCTGAGTTAGACACATTCTTGATCTATAAGGGAGCCAAGGGTTATGGGGATAGGCAGAAAGGTAGAGTTGAGGCCACAATCAGATCAGCCATGATCTTATTGAATGGCAGATCAGGCTCGAGGGGTCGAATCGTCTACTCTTATTTCTTATGACAATTGTTTCCTTGAATTTGGAAATTGCAATTGTCATTCTATTGTTTAAGACAACAGAGAGGGGGAAACCGGGAACTACAGACTGGTCAATTATAGGAAATTTGTTGGACCCTATTAGTTCACTTATCTCGGCAACACACTTGTTGATGACAAGAAATAAGAATTATCAGAGCAAGGGCAACCTCAAACATCAGTCTAGGAATGAAGAGGAGTAAGTCCACCTACCAAACTGAAAGTCTATAGAGTAATAGTCCGGCCCACTCTGTAAGACTTGTACTATGTACCAGTGTCATGCCAAGAAGCTCAACCACTTTCACTTGAACTTTCTTCAGAAACTTCTGAAGATCAGAAGCCAGGACAAAATACCAGACACGGAGGTCCTCACCCGAGTTAGCATTCTAATCATTCACGCCAGACTGAGACAATGACAGATGAGTTGGGCTAGTCATGTAGCCAGAATGCCTGACATCCACTTACCAAAGCAAATCTTCTATGGTGAGCTCACAAGGGGGTCAGAGGAAGCACTACAAGGATGCTCTGAAGGCTTCACTTAGGAGTTTTGATATTGACTTTGAGTCCTAGGAGAAACTCGCCCAGGATCTCTAGACCTGGCGTAACCAAATAAAATGGTGTGGACTCCTTCGAAAACATGTCACAGGCAGAGAGAAAACGCAAGGAGGGGAAACCCTGAGCCAGCAACTCATCCAAAATTCAATCATCTGTGGTATCCTGTCCTGTTTGCAGCAGAACCTTCCAGGCACAGATTGGCCTTAGCATTCACCTATGTATCCACCCAAACCCTACCAATCACCCCAGATGATGAACATGGTCACCTTCGTCTTGAAGAATGAGCTGGATGATAAAAGGATTAGATAGAGAGGATATATAGACACTATTTGTTCTGGGAGAGGGAATCTAAAACATGGCATAATCTTAAAAGGAGAGATCGACCATTCAGGAGTGAAATCACAACACACTTTCTCAAAATATAGTGGCAATCTGGAATTCCCTCCCCCAAAGAGCTGTGGATTTTTGGGTCAATTGAAACCTTCAAGGCTAGGATTACTGATTATGGGGTAAGGGAACCGGGGGATACAGAGCAAAGGTCAGTCATTGTATGATGAAAAGTCTCAAGAATGTGGATGAACTCCTGTTGCTATGTATGTTTGCGTATATTCTGTAGTCTAGATTTCTGGACCCTTCACAAAGGTGCTGCCTTATAAAATGCCCGAAAAGGTTCAGTTGCTTAATGAATATACAAACCGATTCATCACGTGATGTTAACTGTCATTTTAAGATGGTAGACAGTTGGATCAGACACAGTTAGTTTGAAAGTGAAAATTCTCTTGTAATTACTGCTGTCTTTGAGGGCTATGTATGTATAACAGAATGGTTGCAAATTTCTTTCATACAGGTGTTCTCGTAAACATGTTTACCCAGCATCAAGTCAAACCCTTCTTATCCGAGCCATGTTTATTACCTTTGGGATGGAGGAAAGTAGGCGAGATGACTATGATACAGATTCTGGGCTGGAGCACAGTGAAGAAGACATTTACCAGCAGTTTGTGGAATTTTATGAGGATGTACTACCTGAATTTAAGAACATTGGAAAAGTTGTACAATTTAAGGTATTTTATACATTCATTTAATCGATCATATTACATATTTACAGAATTTACAGAATAGAAAAGGGCCATTCAGCTGTATCTACTCCTAACAAACCTTCTTCCCACCCTCTCTATTTCATTTAACCCTATCAACATAGCCTATATTTCTTCTCCCTCATGTTAATTTAGCTTCTCCTCAAAAGCATCTCTGCTGTTTGCTTCAACTATTCCCTGTGGTAGTAAGTTGAACTACTTCTTGGATTTATTAGTGACAATCTTATTTAATGGCTCCTAGTTTCGAACTCCCCACAACCAGTGGAAACATCATCTCCACATGTAACCTACTGAGCCCCTTCATAATTTTGAAGACCTTTTTTAGTTCACTTGTCAGCTTTCTTTTCTGGCAAAAAGAGCCCCAGCCTGTTCAGTCTTTCCTGATCGTTATAACCCCTCAGTTCTGGCATCATTCTTGTAAATGATTTTTGCACTTTCTCTATAATGTTCAAATCTTTTGAGTAATGTTGAAACTAGAACTGTGTGACTAGAACATAAGTGTGGTACGACCAAGGGGCTAATGTATGTTTGACATGACTTTGAGTCATAGTCATTACTACTCAGGAAGCCCATTGCTCTACAGAGAGCTGGTTTGGATTCAATCGAGTCGTTCCCATTCCCTGGCTCTGTCCCTGTAGCCCTTCTTTAACAAATTAACATCTGTATTTTTCACTGGTGTATGGGTCAATAATGCTGGGATTTCTGGCAACTAATTCAGTAATTGACCTACTCTGCTTGTCCAGAGGATAATTGTGCATTGATGGAGGAGCATGCAAATCAAGGTCAATAATAGTGATATTTTTCACTTCTGAACCTGATCAATAAATTTGTCCCTGTAACTTCAAATGTACTTTTTCTCTACAATATGTACATACAACCTTCATAGTTTGGGAAGTTATGCAGTAGTTCAAATCTCTTTACCTGATGTGGAGTAGCATTCACCAAAAAATGGGTTGACACAGCTAATATTCAACATTTGGTGCTGCTGGAGAGGGACAGATAATGAGCTAATCTGTTCCATTCAACGATAGCCTTATAGTGCTTAATGAGGAGGTACCAATTGTTGAATTGCCTATCACATTAAGTTGTAAGGCGTTTGAACAACTCGTGTTTCCTGTAACTTGTTACAAGTTTGTAAGTATTCTTCCCAGATTTATGATGTTAACTATTGTAATGAATCCCCATAGAGACCAATAATTTTTTAAAAGGGATTAATTGCCCAGCAGCCGATTACAAATAACCAAAGGACAAGATTTCATGTTTTAAGACTTTTGCAGTAACAAACCAACTAAAATCAACATAGATCAAACATCACTTAACAGACAATTAATACACTTAACTAAAGAAAAGGTACTTTCACATTAACTAATGTAAGATACATCTTACAACTCCTTTTGTTGTGCGCTGCACTACTGGCAGATATATAACGTTACAAGAGCAGTCCCTCTCTGACTCCCACCACCAGCTTTGCTTTTCCTTGCCACCCTAGATCGAAACTTCCACTGTCCTCCAGAAATTGTTCCACTCAGCCTTTACTTTCCATATCTGATTTTCATCAACAAGGCCCACTCCAAGAACTCCTTGTTCATTAAATCTTCAAAAGTCCTGTCTGTTCTGTTCCCTTCCTTTCAAACAGAAAACAAACTCTCCCAAGCATCATCTTGATTGTTAACACAAAACAGTCCTTCTGTTTCTCCACAGCAGTTGCTGCCCTCTGTTTCTGTCTTAAAAAGTAGCTGTCACTTTTCTGAGTTACTGTGTAAAGGTGTGAAAACTCATTTTATATTTCAATATGTTTCTGTTTCTCTCCCTATGGCAACCAGATCATATAGGCATGTCTCCGAGCTGGGGTTCTTCCAGATTTCCCAATTCTGCCAAAATTAAAGGGATGCTTTAAAACATAACCATCTTGTAAAGTCCAGCTTCATAACACTGTAGATGTTTCCATTGCCACGACATGATGCACACCTTTCAAACAATACTGGCTTGAAGAACACATCTTGTTCTGGGCTATCCTTAAAAAGGATTGTCCTCCACATGGTCATTAGCTTTGAGTTCCAAAACTAAGATTGAACGGAGTAAAAACTTCTTGAAAAGCCAGATTTTTGCACCTAATATGGTGCAATGCCAGATTTTAAATGCACAAAGCTGCAATATTAATTCTCAGTATTAATTTTCCAGGTTAGTTGCAACTATGAGCCACACCTCAGAGGAAATGTGTACGTCCAATATCAAAAGTAAGTCTGTATTTTCTACACTGCTCTTCATTGATGGATTTATTTAGTATCTTTTACATCGTCAAGACATCCCAAAACACTTCACAGCCAGCAACTTATTTTGCAATGTAGTCACCATTAGATAAGCAATTTGTGTACAGCAAAGGCTTTAGACAATATTGAGATAAATCATCAATTAGTTGAGTGATAAATTTTGGTTAGGAGGCTGGAACCAAATGATCTTTTACGTCCATGTGAGCAAGCAGTTGGACCCCAGTTTAATGTCTTGTCCAAAGCAAGTCACTTCAGACCAGCACTTTCTTATTACTGCACTGGGAGTATCAGCTAGGGTTTGGTTCTGTGGTACCTGGAGTGGAGCTTGAACAGTGACATTTTGACTTGGGGCGGGAACCAAGTGGAGAAACTGCAGCTTGAAAGCATTTTCTAAGTTGTTTTTAATTATCTGTATATCTCCTCCTTTCTGGTCATGTCCCACTCCTTCATTTTGCTCTCCACACCTCAGTCTTTTTCAGTACTTCTCAGCGATTGGCCGCAGGTTTGTTCCCCACTGTGACTCTCACTGATTCCTTCCTGCCTTCAGTGTCTGCCCCTGCCCTACCAAAACACATCAGATCAGTTACATACCTTGGGGATATGAAGCTCCATATTCTGTGGCGTGTTCCCAAGACTCTGCTGGAGTGTAACCCACTGTAAAGTATCTGTGTAGATCTCTTAGGAAATTAGTCACCATTTGATGCTTCTTTGCTAACAGCTGATTGCTTATGGTTTACTGTAGGGAGGAGGAATGTCAACAGGCCTTTGCACTTTTCAATGGGCGTTGGTATGCAGGGAAGCAGTTGCAATGTGAATTTTCACCTGTGACTCGATGGAAAACTGCAATATGTGGTTTGTTCTCTATGTATTTTTCATTTTGTACTTTCATTATGTTAACACATTTATTAATTTAATCTGGTTATTTGATAATTGCAAATTTGTAATGGTCAGTCAAATCTTCATGAAAATTAGGTTTGGCTATCTAGCCTCCACTATAGTCCCTATAGTATAGTCTACTATACTGTACAATATATTAATACAGGCTGGGACCAATGCGGGCAGTTTTCCAGTGCTCGTAGACAGGGTTTAAACTAACTTGACAGCATGATGAGAACCAAGATGAAGAATAAACAGGTGCACAAACTTACAGTAAGGTTTAAGTGCAGGTAGGTAAATTTTGTTTTCATTCATTCATGGGATGTGGGCTTCGCTGGCTGGGCCAGCATTTATTGCCCATTCCTAGTTGCCCTTGGGAAGGTGGTGGTGACAACTGAGTGACTTTCTGAGGGCATTTTTAATAGTCAACCACATTACCGTGGGTCTGGAGCCACATGTAGGCTAGACCGAGTAAGGGCAGCAGATTTCCTTCCCTAAAGGACCAGGTGGATTTTGTACAACAATTGACATTGGCTTCATGGCTATCATTAGACTTTTAATTCCAAATTTTTATTCAATTCAGATTTCACCATCTGCCATGGTGGGATTTGAACCGAGGTCCTCAGAGCATTACCAGTCCAGCGATAATACCACAATGCCATCACCTCCCCTTAAATACATGGAGTATGGTAAATAAGGTTGGTGAGCTGCAGGTGTGAATAGCCACATGGCAATATGATGTTGTGGCAATAATGGAGACTAGGCTCAAAAAAGGGGAAGAACTGAGTAGTAAATATCCCTGGATACAAAGTGTTCAGGAAAGAAAGGAGGAAGGGTGACAGTATCAATTAAGAAAATCATTGCAGTGCTGGAGAGAGAAGGAATATCGGGTCAAGGGCATAATCTATTGGTTAGAGTTAAGAAACAGTAGAGGTACTCTTACATTACTGGATGTATTCTGTAGGCCATTAACTAGTAGGAAAAAGATAGAGGAGCAAATTTGCAGGAAAATTAGAGGGATTCAAGAACTATAGAGTAGTGATCATAGAGGACTTGAATTATCCTAATATAGACTAAGAACATAAGACATAGGAACAGGAGAAGGTCATTCAGCCTGTTGAGCCTGTTCCACCATTCAGTACGATCATGACTGATCGAACACTTCAATGCCTTTTATCCACACTATCCCCATAACTCTTTACATTATTGTTAATCAGAAATCTATCAATCTCTACCTTAAACATACTCAATGACTGAGCTTCCACGGCCCTCTAGGGTAGAGAGTTCCAAAGATTCACAACCCTCTGAGTAAAGAAATTTCTCCTCATCTCGGTCCTAAGTGGCTTCCCCCTTATTTTGAAATTGTGTCCCCTGATTCTAGACTTCCCAAACAGGGGAAATATCTTACCTGCATCTATCCTGTCTCTTCCTTTAGTATTTTGTAGGTTTCAATGAGATCACCTCTCATCTTAGAAACTCTAGAGAATACAGGCCCAGTTTCCCCAATCTCTCCATAAGACAGTCCCGCCATCCCCGGAACAAATCTGGTGAACCTTCGTTACGCTCCCTCTATGGCAGTAATATCCTTTCTGAGGTAAGGGGACCAAAACTGCACACAGTACTCCAGGTGCTGTCTAACCAAGATTCCTTACAACTGAAAAAAGACTTCACTATTCCTGTACTCAAATCCTCTTGCAATAAATACTAACATTCCATCAGCCTTCCTACTTGCCTGCTGCACCTGCATGTTAGCTTTCAGTGACTTATGGACAAGCACAAGGCCCAGGTCCCTTTGTACATCTACACTTACTAATTTCTTACCATTTAGGAAATAATCTGCACATCTGTTCCTTCTACCAAAGTGGATAACCCCTCATTTTTCCACCTTATATTCCATCTGCCATGTTTTTGCCCACTCATTGAGTCTCTCCAAATCCTCCTGTCACCTCTTTACATCTTCTTCACAACACATATTCCCGCCTGGCTTTGTATCATCTGTGAATTTGGAGATATTACATTTGGTCCCCACATCCACATCATTGATATATATTGTGAACAGCTGGGGCCCAAGTACTGATCCTTGCGGTACCCCACTAGTCACAGCCTGGCACCGCGAGAATGACCTGTTTATTCCTACTCTGTTTTCTGCCTGTTAGCCAATCCCTAATCCATGCCAGTATATTGCTTCCTACCCCACGTGCTTTTATTTTTCTAATCAACCTCCTGTGGGGGACTTTATCAAAAGCCTTCTGAAAATCCAATTATCTACATCCATCGACTCTCCTTTATATATTTTGTTAGTAACATCCTCAAAAAACTCCCAAATTCGTCAAACGTGATTTCCCATTTGCAAATCCATGCTGACTATGTCCAGTCAAATCATGATTATCCAAGTATCCATTTATCACATCCTTTAAAATAGATTCTAGCATTTTCCCTACAACTGATGTAAGGCTAATAGTCTATAGTTGCTCTAATAATAAGGGATGTATCTCCCTCCCTCCCTTAAACAGTGGGGCAACATTTGCTACCATCCAATCTTCAGGAACCTTTCCAGAATCTATAGAATTTTGGAAAATGATCACCGATGCATCCACTATCTCTGTAGCAACCTCTTTCAACACTCTGGGATGCAGAATATCAGGTCCAATTTACCAACTTTCAGTCCCATTAATTTCTCCAATACAACCTTCACACTTATACTAATTTCCTTCAACTCCTCATTCTCCCTAGTCCCTTGGATTTCTAAATCTGGGAGATTTCCTGTATCTTCCTCAGTAAAAACAGACACAAAGTAATCAGTAACTTCGCTGGAATTTCTCTATTCCCCATTATGAATTCTCCTGTCTCTGCCTGTAATGGGTCCACCTTCGTCTTAGCCAAATGCTTCTTTTTTACATACCTCTAGAAGCTTTTACAGTCCGTTTTTATGTTTTTTTACTAGATTGCATTCATATTCTATTCTCCCTTTCTTTACCAGGTTCTTGTTCTTCCTTTGCTATATTCTAAAAACCTCCCAATCCTCAGGTTTACTACTACTTCTGGCAACTTTATAAGCCTTTTCTTTTAATCTTGTACAATCCTTAACTTCCTTTGTAAGCTACGGTTGACTGACTTTTTTGGGGTTTTTGCACCTTGAAGGAATGTACAAATACTGTAAGCTACGTAATAGTTCTTTGAAGACTATTCATTGCCTATGTACAGTCATACCTTTTAATGCATTTTCCCAATCCACCTCAGCCAATTTGTCCCTCGTGCCTTCATAATTTCCTTTTTTCAATTTTAACATCCTTGCTTCAGAGTGAACTGCCTTACTTTCAAACATAAAGTCAAATTCTATCATATTGTGGTCACTCATCCCTAAAGGTTCTTATACAACAAGCTTATTAATTAGCCCTTTTTCATTACATAATTCTAGATCTAAAATAGCCTGTCCTCTATTTGGCTCCTCAACATACTGCTCCAGAAAACCATCCCTAACACACTCCAGAAACTCGTTCCACAGCATTAGTGCTCAATTGGTTTACCCAGTCTATATGCAGATTGAAGTCACCATGATTACTCTATTGCCCATGCTACATGCTTCTCTCATCTCCTGATTAATACCATGCCCCACATTACCACTACTGTTTGGTGGCCTGTAAATAATTCCAACCAATGTCTGCTGCCCTTTGCTGTTTCTTAGCTCCATCCAAACAGATTTCACACATTGTTCTTCTGATCTGAGATCATCCCTTAGAAATGCACTAATCCATCCCTTATTATCAGTGCAACTTCACCTCCTTTCCCTTGTCTGTCCTCCTTAACGCATCAAATATCCTTGAATATTCAGTTCCCAGTCATGGTCACCATGCAGCCACGTTTCCGTAATGGCAACTATATCATACCCATTTACCCTTATTTGTACCTTTAAATTATCTACCTTATTGTGAATGCTGCGCGCATTCAGGTAGAGTGTCCTTAACTTTATCTTTTTGACATCATTCCGCATTCAAAGCATACTCAATGCTCTGCTTTGTTTCTCCTGCCTTCTAGTCTCACTACTACTTCCTGTTACCAACTTTACTTTCTTCCAGTTTGGGCCACCTCTCAGGTTTCCATTCCCCTGACAAGCTAGCTTAAACCTACTCCAACAGCACTAGCAAATCTCCCTGCAAGTACATTGGTCCCAGTCCTGTTAAGATGTAACCTGTACAGGTCTCACCTGTCCAGATCTGGTCCCAATGCCTCAGAAATCTGATGCCCGCCCTCCTACACCAATTCCCCAGCCACGTATTTAATCGATCAATCCCCCTATTCCTATGTTCACTAGCACGTGGCACTGGGAGTAATTCTGAGATTACTGCTCTTGCGGTCCTGCTTTTTAATTTCCTTCCTAGCTCCCTGAAATCTGCTTGCAGGACCTCATCTCTCTTCCAATCTATGTCGTTGGTACCAATGTGGACCCCAACTTTTGGCTGATTTCACCCCCCCCAAAGGATGTCCTGCAGCCATCCCATGACATCCTTGACACTGGCACCAGGAAGGCAACGCACCACCCTGGAGTCACATTTACTGCCGCACAAATGCTTGTCTGATCCCCTGACAATGGAATCTCCCCCCATCGCTATTGGCCTTCCATTCTTCTTCCTCCCCCTCTGTAGCTTAGCAAATGTGTAGAAGACAGAGAGGGAGAAGGGTTTCTGAAGTGTGTTCAGGAGAATTTTCTTCAGTACATTTCTAACCCAACAAGAAAGGAGGTATTGCTGGATCCAGTTCTGGAGAATGGGGTTTGTCAGATGGATCAGGCATCCGTAGGGTAAAATTTAGGAGCAGTGATCATATTATCAGGAGGTTTAGATTGGCTTTGGAAAAAGACCAGGAGCAACCCAGAATAAAACATACTTCATTGGAGGAGGGCTAATTTCAGTGGATTGCGAATGGACCTGTCCTGGGTAAATTGAAATGAAAAATAGGCAAGCATTGCTGTAATGGAGCAATGGGCTGACTTCAAAGAGGAGATAGTTCAATACAGTTGAGGTACATTCCCATTAAGGGGAAGGGTAGGGCAACCAAAACCAGAGCTCCCTTGATGACGACAGAAATTAAGATGAAGCAGTGAAAGGGTGCATATAAAATTGTCAGGTTGATAATAGTAAGAACCAGGATGAATGTGTAAAGTTCAGAGAGCAAATGGAAAGGAAATAGAGGGGTAAAGAGAGAGAGTCTGACAAGAGACTGACAGCTAACATAAAAGGTAATCCAACGGTCTTCTATAGGCACATAAATAGTAAGAGATGTAAGAGGAAGGATGGGGCCAATTAAGAGCCAAAAAGGGAATCTACACATGGAAGCAGAGGCCATGGCTGAGGTACTAAATGAGTACTTTGCATTGACTTTACCATTGGAAGAAAGTGCTGTCAAAGTCATGGTGAAAAAGGAGGTAGTTAAGACATTGGATAAGCTAAAATTTATGGAGGAGGTATTAGAAAGGCTGACCAGGACCAGATGGGATGCGTCGGAGAATGCTGAGGGAATTTAAATTGCGGATGCACTGACCAAAATCTTCCAATCTTGTTTAGACTCGAGGGTGGTGCTAGAGGAGTGGAGAATTTGAAACGTTATACCCTTGTTCAAAAAAAGGAATAAAGACAAGTCACCAACTACAGGCCAGTCAGTTTAACTTCAGTGGTGGGGAAGCTTTTAGAAATGATAATCCAGAACAAAATTAACCGTCACTTGGGCAATTGCAGATTAATCATGGATAGCCTGTATGGATTTAAGGGTTAAGGTTAAATTGTGTCTAACTAACTTGCCTGAGGTTTTTGGTGATGTGACACGTGATGAGGGTAATGCGGTTGGTGTGGTTTATATGGATTTCCAAAGTTTGACAAAGTGCCACATAACAGGCTTGTCAGGAAAGTTGAGGCCCATGGAATAAAATGGACAATGGCAGCATGGCTGAGTGACAGGAAGCAATAATGGTAAATTGCTGTTTTCCAGACTGGAATAAAGTATTGGTGTTAGGACTACTGCTTTTCTTGATTATATGTTAATAACTTAGACTTGGTTGTACTGAGTACAGTTCCAAAATTTGCTGTTGAATGGGTGGACATGTGACAGATGAAGCTTAATTCAGAGAAATGCAAAGTAATGCATTTTGGTACAAAGTAGAAGCAGGGGCAATATAAAATAAAGGATGCATTTCGAAAGGGAGTGCAGATCTGGGGATATATTTGCACAAATCATTGAAGGTGGCGGGGCAGATTGAGAAAGTGGTTAATAGAGCATACATCTAAATCTAGACTTCATAAATAGAGGCACAGAGTAGAAAAACAAGAAAGTTATGGTGAACCTTTATAAAACACTGATTCGGCCTCAACTGTAGTATTGTGTCCAATTCCGGGGACCACACTTTCAGAAAGATGTGAAAGGTTTAGAGAGGGTCCAAAAAAGGATGGTTCCAGGAATGAGGAATTTCATGGTTAGATTGGAGAAGTTTGGGCTGTTCTTTGAGAAGAGAAAACTGAGAGGAGATTTGATAGAAGATTTCAAAATCATGAGGGGTCTGGACAGAGTAGATAATAGATAGCTGTTCCCATTGGTGGAAGGATCAAGAATCAGAGGGCATAGATTTAAGGTAATTGACAAAAGAAGCAGTGGAGACATGAGGAAAATTATTTTTATGCAGTGAATGGTTAGGACCTGGAATGCGCAGCCTGAGAGTGTGGTGGAGGCAGGGTCAATTGTGGCTTTCAAAGGGGAATTGGATAAGCAACCAAATAAATATGGGGAAAGGGCGGGGGAGTGGGACCCGCTGAGTTGCTGTTACACAGAGGCGCGGCATGGACCCCAGGCTAAATGGCTGCCTTTTTATATTTTTTTATACATTCTGTGGTTCTATAATCGAAATTTGCTTCATTGAATCTGACAGTCCGTCTGGCTAGATGAGTTCATGGGCATTTGTTTCTAGTGTGTTTTTAGATTTCAATGTCACACGTTCACATTAGGCTGTCAAATTGTAGAATCATTTGATTATTGCTAGTTGAATGTTATCAAGAGCCAGTGACATTTTGTAAAGATTTTATTAATTTGCTCAACAGGACTTTATGAAAGACGCAAATGCCCCAGAGGAAAACACTGCAACTTCCTCCATGTCTTCAGGAATCCTAATAGCGAGTTCTGGGAGGCTGACCGAGACCTTTACATCTCACCAGACAGAACAAAATCCTATTCTAATAAATACCATGAGAGACGTGAAAGAGCAAGCTATCGTCATGATTACCACAGTCGATCTAGGAGGCGGTATAGCTGTAGTCCAGACAAAATACAGAGGAGATCCGGAGAGTCTGAAAGGAAAAGGAAGAGAAGCAGGAGCAGAGATAGGAGACGGTTACAGAGGTCCAGGAGTAGGAGTCAGGACAGGAAAAGGTCACGAAGCAGAGAGAGGTATCGCAGAAGCCGGAGTAAAGAAATACGCAGATCACAGAGGTCTCGAAGCAGAAGTGAAGAACGAAGGAGATCGAGAAGCAGAGATGGGAGTAGATGTAGGTCAAGAAGCAGAAGTGAAGAACGATCGCGGAGCAGGAGTAAATCTAGATCCAGGAGCAGGAGTAAAGGGAGAAGCAGAGACCGGTCTGGCAGCAAGGGATTAGGGACAGAGAGATCACGAAGCAGAAGTAAAAGTAAGCCACGATCCAGAAGTAGAAGTCCTCATGGGTGGAACAGGAAAAGGAAGAGAGAGTCTGAAAACAAGGACAGAAGAAGCAAAAAGAAAGCGAAGCGAGAGAAGAAAGCCAAGAGCAAGTCTGAAAACAAATCGAAAGATTCCAAAACAAAAAGACCAGAAAGTGAGCCCAGAAATTCTCCAGCTAGTTCAATAGAGAAGGACACACAGGTCCCCATGGGTAATCCTGAAGCAAGAAGCCCTTCCACTTCTCCAAGTACAAAGAGCTCAGCAAGTGATTCAACAGTGCCTGTCAAACTGGAAGACATGACTGAAACAGAAGTTGTAGATGAGTGAAGGTGAGTATTCTTTACTAACATTGTTAGGCAAAATGCTCCAGTACTTTCAAATTGGGGGTGGGGGGGGAAGAGGAAGATTCAGGAGATTGGAGCTCTGGCTAGGGAGACAGAAGGTTCAGGAAACTGGGACAGGAGATCTAGGGATTCAGGTGTTGATACTGGGTATTGAGGGTTACCAGCTTGGGTTGGGAACTACAGTGTTGGTGGATTAAGGGCTTCAATGGGGATGGCAGAGTACCAGCATCAGCAAGATTGTGTGGCAGCCAGTAAAGGTGAGAATGGCAGAGAGAGAGGAGCAGAGAGTAAAGGTGAGAATGGGAGAGAAACAGAAGAGCCGAGAGTAATGGGGAGAGTGGGAGAGACGGGAGCAGAGAGTAAAGGGGAGAGTGGGGGTGACATACAAGCAGAGAGTAAAGGGGAGGAGGGAGCAGAGAGTGAAAGGGAGAGTGGGAGAGACAGAGGAGCAGAGAGTAAAGGGTAGAGTGGGACCTTGTGGGTAAACAATGAAAAATTGTTGCCACTGGTGGGCAGGTTAAACCCAAGAATACTGGTCCGAGGTTTCTCATTGTGTATGTGATTTTACACCAACAAATTCCAACAGTTCACACTAGGGTGTGCGAGGAGGGAAGCATTCCTCAGGACCCCTCTGGGCTGCCCAGAAAGAATCCCAACCCCACCTATCCATCCTTGCTCAAGATCCCAGCCAGAGCCCAGCTTTTAATCGGAAGCAAGACTGAACAATGGGATTTAAGGAGGATCCTAGACCGAATATCCTGAGTGTCAGAATCATTTTTTGAACGGAATCTCATTCCTCCATGAATACTTTCATTTTTAAAAGTTGGAGCATTAAGAACTTTTTCAAAACATAATTTGAATGGATTTTTTGCATAGCCTGTCTGGAAAATCCATCAGTTTTGATTATACATTTTGTTTGTTGGTTGCAGTTGGTTTTTAAGCAAAAAAAAAAATGGGCGATAGAGCTGAATTCCACAATACATAGTGGTAGTGGTGTCACACTGCACTGAGTCCTTCCCTTTTCTTTAATGGGGGAGGAAAAGACCATTGGAAACAGACTGAGCTAAATGAAATTGAGTCTGGTCTTTGAAATACAATCCAAAATTTCAATGTTTACAGTGCAGAGTGCAGGAGGCGGCCATTCGGCCCACTGAGTCTACACTGGCTCTCTGAAAGAGCATTCTACCTAGTCCCCCTCCCCTGCCTTATCCTCGCAACCTTGCACATTCTTTTCAGATAGCCATCCTATTCCTTTTTGAAGGAAGGAGATAGCTATCTTCCACCCTGAGAGGGGTGGAAGGAGAAACCTCGATTAATAACTGGCTCCCTGTCGCTCTTTCGGAGACAGCTCACCCAGCACCGTGTTCCATCTTAAAGTCATACCAGGTGGAGTGCTGGAAAATGCAGCAGCATTATGAAGTTTATAGATGATACAAAAATTGGCAATGTAGTATATAATAGGATAGTTATAAGCTTCAGAATAACTGACAGGATGGTGAAATGGCCAGAAGCTTGGAGTTCGATATGATGTGTGAAGTGATGCACTTTGGAAGGATTAATATAGAAAGACAGTGCACCATAAATGGCAGGATATTGAAAAATGTAGATGAGCAGAAAGACCTTGTCCATTTATAAAAATCCTTAAAGGTGACAGCAAGTTGATGAGGTGGTTAAAAGTAAAGGATTATTTGGGTTTATAAATAGAGGCACAGAATATAAAAGCAGACAGATCATACTAAACTTTCTAAATCACTGGTTAGACCTCAGCTGGAGTATTGTGGACACCACACTTCAGAAAAGATGTGGTTGTGGTGGAAAGGGTACAGAGGTGGTTTACCAGGAATGAAGGACTTCAGTTATGGAGAAAGGTTGGAAAAGCTAGGACTGTTCCTCTTGGAACACAGAAGGTTAAGAGATGACCTAATAGAGGCTTTCGAGATGAGTGATTTTGATAGAGATTGAGAAAAACTACTCTAATGAGTGGGTCAATAACCAGAGATGATAGATTTAAAATCATTGGCAAAAAATCCAAAGGGAAAATGGGAATAAATGTTTTCATTCGAGTTGTTGGACTCTAGAACGTGCCATCTGCAAAGGAAGGTGTTGAAAGCTGATTCCACAAATAATTTTAAAAGGGAGTTGAATGGATACTTCACGATGAGGAACTTACAGGGTAAAACAGGATTAAGCATGGCCGCTCTTTCAACAGACTGAATTGCTGCCCCCTGCTGATTGTGAATAAGATTTTAAATTTTGAAAAAGCAAGTTAAAAATTTCTGAATCATCACCTGGCGCAGCCCTGTTGATTGTCCTGTCAAATCTTGGTACATGTGGGAAATAGAGTCAAGACTACTGTGGTATGTGACAGGTAATTTTTTGTATATATTTCAGAGTTGTGATTTGTCACAATCTAAAAGCTTATGAAAAATGAAACTACATAGATCAACTGCAGAATCAAGAAAACGACTGAGGACAATGCACAAACTCCATTTTTAACAAACTCTCATCCTTTATGTACATTTTGTTTTATATTTGTTTTGATAAGTGTTAAACAATCATCAATCGATATTCTAGACATGTATTTAAAGTCTTGGATTAAAGTTCATTATGGCCTGGTTCCTGATGTAGTCAAACAGTATTTTAAATATGTCGACTGCAAATTAATCAGGATAATTGTATAGTGTATAATATTTGCATTATGCATCCTATCCAACATGAGACCTTTGCTAATGAGATATACTGTATATGTCTACTTTTGTAAAACCAGAATACAGAATGAGAATTCTTTTGTAAGAATTTTTATTAATTTTGCAAATTCCATTGTACTTGACCCTCACTTATCACAAAAGGGCATGGTGTATTACATTAATCTGGTTGTTCAAAACTAAGTTTTATTTAGTTTTTCATTGAATGTGAGTGTTGCTGACAAGGTCACATTTATCCCTAATTGCAGTCCATGTGGTGTAGGTACACCCACAGTGCTGTTACGAAGGGAGTTCCAGGATTTTCATCAATGATAGTATCTCCAAATCAGATGGGAACTCCACCATCTCCTACTCACATACCATGTGCCAATCAAGTGGATTGCTTTGTCCTGGATGATGTCAAGCTTCCTGATTGTGGGAGCTGCACGCATCCAGGCAAGTGGGGAGAATTCCATCACACTCCTGACTTGTGACAGCCTTTGAGGAGTCAGGATGTGAGTTACTCTGCAGAATTCCCAGCTTCTGAACTAAACCCAGACATTTTCCCTTTTCACTACCTTAGTCACTTCAAAAAAAATCATTTGTTAGGCATGACCTACCCTTTACAAATCCATGCTGACTCTGATCAGTGTAAAACTTTTGTTCAGTCATCCTATCCTTCTAGGCTCTAGTAATTTCCTGCAACAGATATTCTCCAAGTTTCCTTTTCTCATCATTCTGAAATAGCAAAGTGACGTGCAATTTTCTAATGTAAATGAACAGTTTGCAAATCAGAACTTTGGAAGATTATAGTTGGGGAATAGTGTTCTTACCTACGTCCTTTAAAACCCTAGAATGGAAACCATTTGGTCTTTGATGTCTGTCACTCTTCAAGGCCATTATTTTCTTGCTGGTTGCTACCTTACTGTCAGCTGTTGTGTTAGCATGTTCTGATTAACATTTGGCTTTCCTCTCCTGGGACTCCATGTTCCACAGCAGCAGTGCTGGTGAAGGAATGGTCTACCACCACTCACACCTTGTACATCTCTGGGTTGGGAGGCTGAACTGGCAGCCTAGCAACTCTAGGCCCAATCACCACCACAGTGTTCAAGATCTCCTGCAGCTCACTGAAGTGCTCAATGGCCTCCACTCCCACCACCTGAAGAACAGTACTGGCTCTGCAGGAAGAAGAGGGCTGAAGCAGAGAAGCCGTCCAGTAATGTGACAAGCATCTATGACCAGGGTTGATCTTGGCTCATCATAGAGCAATCAAAAAAACACCTGTTCTTGTAGATTTATTTTCATTGTATTTTGTTTACCTTACTACCTATGTTGTGGGATTTTCTTTGGTCTTTTGTTACCAGTATCTATATGTTACAAAAGCAAGTCCAGGTGACTATCTTGAGAACACAACATGGACTTAGTTGTTTTGGAAGAGGTTAATATTGTGGTAGTGTCTACAAGAGGAAGCAAAACAATGACATTAAATGCACTCATTGTTAATTCACTGATAGCTCATTTTGTGTAACAATGCTATTCGGGAACAAATTTGCATTTATATAGTGCTTTTCAAAACTATCAGACATCCCAAAATACTTTACAGCCAACGAAGGCTGTTCAAATGTGGCAGCCAATTTTCTCACAGCAATGCAATAATAACCAGATAATGTTTTTGTAGTGTTGAGGGATAAATATTGACCTGGCCACCAGGGAAAATCTCTCTCCTATAAAGTGCTTTGATTTCATGTCTCATAACAGTGCAGCACTCCCTCAGTATTACAGTGGAATGTCAGCTGAGATTTTTGTGCTTGAATTTGGGAGTAGAACCTTGTGACAAGAGGCAGGAATGCTACCACCTGACACCTAAAGGGAGGTCTCTGCAGTGCAGTTAATTTTTACATAGACCACATGGCATACAATTTGCTGGGTATGTACTCCACTCTAGTCTCCCCCCATTTTATCTACATCTTGAGCTTTTTGATTCCCTTTTCTCCCATGTACTTAGAATGCTTTCAAAAGGAAAATTAGATGGAGAAATGGAGAGCCACACATCCAAATTTGCTGAGGAAAAAATTATTTCTTTGACTTGGGCTGGGTTCCAATTGAATCAGCATTAGTACCCTAATCAAAAAGGCAGGGTGTCACTGCAAATAATGAGCTATTGATAAACTCCTGACATTGTCATCCTTGTTACTCATCACGGTCCCCTTTGAAGAAGTGATCTTTCCCATGATTGTTACCAGAATTGCGTACTGCTCAAAATAAGGGTCTGGACAACAGTCATTCTGCTATTGAATCCAATTGACTTCGATTCTTTTTATATCTCAAAAAATCTGTTCTCACAAGTATCAAGCCAGAAAGACATTGTAAATGACAGAGTAAACCAGAAGAATGTATTTGAACCCTATTCCTACAGAGGGGGGAAACAGTAAATACCTGAAACATCTACAAGTCACCCATAACTATACCCAGGCATCAGGCAGACTATGTAAAATCACTGAGGCAGTTAAAAGGTATTTTCCATATTTATTATAGTGAAATGCACTTCAATTATAAATCAACTGCATTGATTCTTTAGTGAATTTACTTTAAAAAATGAGTCAAAGTCTCCAAAAGGTACACCAGACATATTTTATATTACAAATGACATTTATTATTTTGTCTCTTGTACATTTGTGTTGTAATACTTTCACTGTGGTTCATGAAAAATGAAGACATTAAACCACTGGATGACCACACAGCTTTATGCCAGCATTGGCTAGTCAGCAGCATTTAAACGGATACATGCTTGCAGAACACAAATTAGTTAAGCTATTGACTAATTGACCAAAAATGAATTTAAACACCTGTAAACCAAGTTGAACGGCCTGATTTGGCTTGAGGAACAAGATTGTTTTTGAAACAACATTGAATAAATCATCACCATAAGACCAAGCTCAGTTGAAAAACATACAAAAATGTTTCGGAGAAACTCGAAATTACTCACCACTATTGAAAACTATAATCATTTGTTTTGTAAACTGACAAAACTTTGATTTCTTTTTACATATTTGGAATAGCAAAACTATATACTGTATTCATAACTGATTCAAACCTTTTTAAAATGTAAACTGATTAGTGTCAAATGAAGCTTCAGCAATGTTTCTGCTGATGAGGGGCAATAGTGCCAGATATCAGAAGTGAAGCTCAGACCTCAGAAGAACTGTAGGTACCACACCAGTATCAAACGTTACTCTACATAATTGAAAATTGATTTTTTTTTTACATGATTACAACACACTACTGAACTAAATCCCTTTCCTTATCCCTCTTAAATTGCATCATGTTGCACTGATATGAGTGACCCTTTTAAAGACAAATCTGATTTTGAGATTATTAAAATTACAAACTGAACCAAGCCCATGGATGTAGGCTGCAAAAATGCATTTAAAAAATAAATTAGTTTTCAAAACACAAAAATAGTTGTCAACACTGGTTGCTTTGGTATATTGTGAACTTTTGATTTTAAGCACAAACTGAGGCTGGAACATATGTGATACAAATGAAAAAGATGGCACCTTGCCACTCTGAAGAAGGATTTTCACTTTAGCAAAAAAGAGGGCAACTTGTATTTAACAATAATTGATAACAAACATCATGTCCGATTCCTCGAGCCAACTAAACAGTATCAACATGGGGAGGTCGGTTTGTATAGACCTGCTAGTTTGCAGCTCGTGTCACATACTGCAAATGGTCGCACTGCTCAGAAATATTAATTTTCATTGCATTTTGTAAAAAAGGAATCATTCTGTCAAACTTATGAATTTAAGCCAAGCCTCCATTTAACTCAAATTTTGAACTCAAAAATATCCCTTTTTTTTTAACATAATGAAAAATGTTGGAAGTTCAACTTCTCTAACCAAAACACCAAAAAAAGTAAAAAGACTGCATCCTGCAACAGTAGTCAACATTACAATCAAAGCAGTGAAATCTAGATTGAAATATTTGGGGTAAGATTCACTTTAACGAAAGACTTATGTGAGTCCAATTTCTTCCAGCACGCTACGGGGGGTCTCAGCTTCCTGTGGAGGCAAAATTAAACATTTTGGTAATCAAATTTAAACAATGAATTGGTGTCGGAGTCAAATTATGTGCACAAAAAGTGTAAAAAATATAAAAATGGGAAAATGAGGATAATCACTAGAAAAAGATGGTGTGTTTGGGGGTGCCATGTATAGAACGGTTTTTAAAAAAACCTGCCTTTTCCAATTTCAATGTTTATTTTCTCCAGTCCCTCCATTAATGCAGTACCACAGTAAAGGTGATAGGCAAGGAAGTTCTTTTTATATCTGGAACTAGGTACTCAGGAGAAATGAAAGAGCAGCCTGCAGTGACATGACCTATTAACTTCCCTCCACTGAGACAGGGTCTGGCTTTCACTTTACATTCTCCCCACCCATAAACTGACTAAGATCAATCTCTCCAACAGGGAACTGAAAGTTCAAATCCAGATGGCACAATTCCAACCAATGGGACACTAGCGCACTTTGTTGTATAAATGAGGGTGGGAAGATAGCTGAAGTTTCAAAAGCAGTTAACACTTTACAAATAGAGTGAGTGGGTATTATTCAGCGGGGTAACAAGTTTGGAATTCACAGGCGATGCATTATTACAACTTACTTTGGCATCCTAATTAGGGATGTGGCAAAAGGACAAGAAAGAAAAAATATAAGCATGCTGAAGAAAGATGGAAAGTATTGTTATCCAGTTATTTATACTGATTAACATCTCACTGGTGCAATCATTTACATCATGCCCACAATTTGAGAGGGGAAGGTAAACAAAGGAAGACTGTGGGGGTGGGGGGGAAGAGAGGGGGTTCAATCACAAAAATAATTTTGCACCTCACAAGATGTTACGATACTGTTTTTGCTAACTCAAATAAATCCTACACTTCCCTTTGAACTTCTGAGCCTAATGAAACAACTTAATAACTTCAAAGAAAATGATAATTAAAATGGAGAGTAATCAGTCTCATAAATAACCCCAAGGAAGAAAGCTTCAGAATAGTGATCCAATTTGTGTGTCAAATAATGAGGTTAGTGACTAGGAGTGACACTAAACTATCAATGTCTTCCATTTATGATTGCTAAAAGCATACTTAAAGCTATCGAATGAAACAACACAGTATTTAAGCATGCACAGAAAACATTGAGAGCATGAGCTGGTAGGTTAACATACTAGTGTGTCACAACTAGAGGGAAAGGACATGAATTCATTGCTCATAATCCATAGTGAGTGCCCAACCTCAGCTAGGTTACCTGTGACAAAGTATCAAGCAGCTGAAAAGTACTGCTGCAGAGGACAGAGGGAAGAGTTACCGTAGGCTGCTCTCGCATGCCTCCAAGTAGAAAGGTTTGCTAGACAGTAAACTGCCCATTTACCCAGTTAATAAATGGTGTGCACAACTGAAATTAGAACATTTTACTTCAAGGTTACTTCCTGTACCTTCAATTTGGCTGATTCTTCTCTGTGGTGACATGAACCATGAATATGACAACTTGGAAGTCAGATTTAAAGATGGGAGTGAAGGAGCTGCAAATAAAATCTGAAGTGCTGAGTAGTTCAAGGTACATCCAATGCTGGGCACCATTCTGAATAAACACTCAGTGAAAAGCACCAGAAATGTTTGAAGCATGAACAAATCCACAACGATGACTATAATGGATATAAACCGTGTCAGAATCTCCTTGACAAGTGAACTGTCCCAAGATCTTTAGCAAGTTTAAATTGAACTAATCAACTAAGCAGCAGCAAAAGTTGAAGAAAATTAAATATCCCGTGAACAAAGATCTACTTTAGAAGTAGGTTAAATTAGCTATTTACAAATGTTTCCCATATTAATTTTGAATAGAATTTTTCGATAAATAATTCTGAGATACAAGCTCAGCTAATGTTCCTATAAACTGAACACAGGATCTAAACTGGAATAGGAGATAGCTGATTTTTATGATTTTGTCAGGTTCCAGGTGCCAAACTCTTGCATAATTCTATTTGACCCCCTGCCGGTGAGAAGCAGGCAGAATGAGCTATGAGGTTATTAATTTTAAAATGTTTGGGGAACTTCTAAATGTCATTAATCAGTTCCAAGGTAAGGGTCAAGAAATGTTTAAAGTTAGCCAATTAGATCAAAGGACTTGCCTTTTAACATGGCTGTAAAGTGCGACTGGACCCATTCTGTATAGGAGATTGAATTTATTCACGTGCTGGCATACTTAGCCCAGCAAGAATCAGCACAATGTATCTGTATCATATAACTTACTTCGATACAATTTTTCATCACAGTCTCAAAGCTGTAGTTTACCAATTTTGGACTCAAGTTTGGGAATTCATGCATTCTTCATTGTGTCTTTCTAAAATAAGTTGATGATTAGTGTCAAATTATCGGATGTGTTGTGCTTTGGATCTGTGGTCACAAAGTGAGCTTGCCATCGATGCATTTGACCCTACAATTTCTGAGCGACTAATCAGATTCACAAAAATTGTCTTTTTTAAAAATGGGCTGAAGTAGTAAACATGTAGAGCTCCCAGCACAAACTATAACCTTATTCCGTTCAACAGTGCCTTCCAAACATGCAACCACGGCCACTGAGAAGAATAACAGCAGCTGCACAGAAACAACACCATGTGCAAGTTCTCCTCCAAGTCACTCACCATCCTGACTTGGAAATATACTGCTGTTCCTTCAATGTCACTGGGTCAAAATCCTGGAACTCCCTTCCTAACACCACTGTGGGTATACCTACACCACATGGACTGCAGCGGTTCAAGAAGGCAGCTCACCACCACCTTCTCAAGGGCAACAAATGCTGGCATTACCAGTGACACTCACATCCCATGAAAGAATAAAAAAAAGTAGACACACTGGACACGAGATTTGCACAAAGCCTAACCTAACTAAGCAGACTTCCTGCATGCAGCTGTGTATGAAGATACCCATCTGAACTTCAGGAAAAACAGACCATAAGAACAATAACCCATTTAACAGCTAGAATTCAAGACATGAAAAAGCTTTATCATAATTTTAAATGGGCTGACAGGCTACTAATTTGACAACTTTTAATAAAAAGGCAAACTCAGCTTGATAATAAATAAAAACTGCTTTGGAAGGGATTATCCCTGTGATTAATGTAACCTCCCAGTTTAGTTTGGGCAAAAGCATGGAGCAGCACCCTCAAGGTCTCATATCTTTGAATTGTCTGAATGTATTCTAATCGATGAGGAGACAACACTCTGGCATGTGTTTCATACTCCAACAACAGCATTTATAAAAGGATTATACGGTAAAAGAGAACAATTCTTATTAAAAAGTTAGGTGACAGTATTTAAAACCAAGACACAAAATTGTTTGCAAACACCAAGCAAGTGCTTCATAGCAAACCTCACTTTTTTGGTACAGAAAAAAATTGGTTAAAAGATCATGGTGGTATCCAGAATCAAAAGAGAAGTTTTAAAACCTGCCTCCCAGAAAAACATTGTTTAATTGTTGATGATTAGTTTAATTGGGGCAGTAATGCTCAATCATCTCATATATTAAAGCCTAACCTTGGATGGCCATGAACTTGCAGGAGGGAAGCAGAAACTATGGAAATTGGTAAGTGAGTAGCTAAAACAAGGTTATGTTTTTTTGTTCATAGACCTTTCAAGGCAGGTGCTGACGCTGTTCATCATGACCGTGCTCATTCAGCAATGTCACCATTTCTAATCAGTAAAACACCTTAAATACACAACAGGTTAGCAATTAGAAGCTTAGATGCACATAAAACATAGCCACAGAAAACAGCATTTGATGCATGCAGGAAGGTTTTTATTTATAACATGCCAGAAGCATGCGCTTTAGAGAACATAAGCTTAAAGCAAGCTGTTACTTACAATTACTAAAAAAAGCCATGAACAATTTCAGTCAGCTCAATGCACAGCAACAAAGGCCAAAAACAATCATAGCAGAACTTAGAAGCAAACATCAGTTAGTGTAAAATATACACTTTTAAAAAAGCTGGAACTGTGAAAGCAGACTTGATCCCTGAAATGTATCTTTGTACGTGGGGACTGTAATATTACCTTGCGTAAGGTAACTCTTCCTCTTCTTCCCCCCACTCCCCTGTCCCCCAACAAAATGAAGAGCTCTACTTGGGTCACAAATAAAACTGCATCAATCCAAGGCTGATAATGCAGAAACATACTGTTAAATTAATTCATAGTGCTACAAAGATGAGTTAAAACAAAAATATACTGGGAATAACCACAGTATTTGACTACAAAAGAGCCTTCAGATAGTCTGTGATGATTAACAGGCTTGAAACTACATCAACTCGTTATCTGATATAGTTTATAACATCTATCAGTGAAAACTGAAGCACTGCCATCTACAGTTTCCACATTCACTTCATTGTTCATATTTCAAACCAACAATGTGAAGGTAAACCAAGAGGCTGTTCTACAAATCTATACTTCAGGCTCATGGTAAATTGATTTGGATGGAAGTTGAAGCATTCAGTGCAACTCCCTGGGTATGCTCATCTGTAATCATCTATGTTACAGAAAAGTATACAGCATATTTGCAGGGTAAAAAGCCGAGCAGTTTTAAACTCTCAGCTTACAGGGGTTGATATAATAACTTTCCTGAGAAGACAGCCTATGAAAGGCAGGCAAATATTTGTTGATGCATATCCCAGAAGGGAAAGCAGTATTGTAGACCAATTGCTTACCACTAGGATGGGAGCAACTCCTGTCTCTTGTGAGGCTGGTGGGAGCAGGGGGAAGAAACTGCCTCAGGCACTATTTGAAAGGTAAATGTCTCTTGAATTGGCAACAGACTTAATTCACTTGGGTCAAGAAACTATCCAGATTATTTCTACTCCAGATAGCAACTTCAGAGAGATGCATGTAGGTTTGATTTGTTCAATGGACATTGCAGCTTCCAGTAAAGAAGGTAGTGTTAAGTTTATAGCATGAGAATGAGATGCTTTTACTTCGAAACTCCCAAAAGGAAAATTAAATGCAATAAAACTTGGTTAATAGAAAAATCAAGGCTGCAAAGAATATTGTTGTGTACCAAAGAAGCAGATATATACATTAGGCCATTGTAATGTAACCTATTGCTCAGACACAGTGAGCGCTATTTCTGGGAAATTTGGAGTCAATGCTTTTTCCCTGATCAGGTCCAAATTAATGGTATTTTGCACAAAGAAACACACAAGCTTTTTATGGAGGAGGATAGAAGATAGATCTCATCTTCTAACTCATTGCTTCAACAGGATCCTTTGTTACAAACTTGTTTCACAAGTAGAAAGGGTCAACATTTGTACACAGTTTTATTCAGAAGAGACAGGGAAAGAGTACGCCCCTACCTATGCCACTGACATGTTCTCACCAGTCCACACTACTGCAGCTCTAGCACTGGTCCCTCTGCTGCTTTACAATTTACATTTATGCCTCAGATGCCAAAACTTTGTGCTTGCTCATTTATCTACATTGCTAGTGCTTTATTCACACCACCTTGTGACCAAATCTCCCTAGAGCCACTCACTGATTGCATTCTCCGCCATTTTCATTTTGCACCCACTTTCTTTGCTGACCATAATGATAAAGTGGGGAATGTAAAGGAGAAAATATATATAAAATCGACCAGGAACAAAGAAAAACATGAATAAAACAAACTGTAAAATTACACTGGACACTAAGACACAGTAAAATATACCAATCCCTCCACTCAAACAAAATATTCTGCCTAACTCCATGCATGATCCAATAAACATATCAAATTGCTATCGTTATAAAAGGCAGCTTCACAGCATCAGGTTACATTATTAAAACTCAAAATTATGTAACCTTATTGGAATAATAGGGCATGGCATGGAAAACTCCTCCAAACTGATCTCATTCCAGCAGCATTTCCTCAGTCTGAGGCCAGCATACCTTCACCATTAACTCTGCTGGGTGAAGTGGGGCACATGGATAATCCCTGTTTTCTTTAACTCAGAACACTACTATATATGTGGAGGCCTAATACACACACACCATGGCAGTCAAGAGTTTGAAGAAACCAGATTATCACTAACTGTCAAACCACATTGCCGGTTGTTTCAAAAATCTAATACTGTAATGATGATAATACACACAGTTTGGTATCACAATTAACACGTGAAGCTCTGAACAAAAACACTTGGCATTGGTACAGAAGGTATGAAGCTACCTTGTACATGTTGGACAGCAGAGGGAAGAACAGACAAATTGAACATCTCTTTGGTAAAGCTACGATGGCACTAGAGTAAAAAAGTGATCCCAGCAAGACAAAATAAAAATGCCATGCTTCTTCTGGGGAGGCCATAGTTAGGTGGTAAAAGTATCTTTCCCTCCCCCTTGATATTCTGAACCTACCCTCAGGAAGCAGTTCAGCATGGCATGCATTAACTCTCTCAAAGCTGCTGAGCATCACCCTCTGATATCCAGAGGGGGAAAGAGGCGAAGGGCCAAGGCACAATACAGTATAAATGACATACCCACTACAAACCACTAAAGGAGCTTTACTGAGAGCCAGTGAGCTTTCAACATATAACCCTATAAATATAGAGGCCAGAAACTATGGCCATGAAAGAATGTCAGTCAAAAGTTTACAGTTAAACTGAATATTTCAGCTTACTGTAGTTTGACAGTAAAATGGTTTAAACTTACATTTTATGAGTTAATTTTCTTCAGCTAGCAAATTAAGCTAAACCCAGAAAGGGGAGAGAGGACAATTGATTGACCAAAATTGCCTATATTAACACCAAAGTGGCAAATAGTTACTTTTCTGTGTTCCAAGTCATCAATCAGTTCCAATCCTGTCTTACCCATTTGCTATATCCCTGAAGACTGAAGCTAATTCTAAACTTGTTTTCATTGATTACCATATTCTGCAGGCTGCTATTACAAATATCATCTCATCAAAAAGGTGCAGCATCCATCAATAACCATTCATAAGGGCTTCTTGTTTGAAAAGTTAGTGAAAATTCAGTTACATTAACCATAGATGTCGCATGAAACAAAGCTTGAGGATCGTCAGAGGAGGCTAAACATAGGGGTAGCAAACCTGCTTGTTGCATATTAAAATGGCAGTGAACCCAAATGAAACAGGCCCAGTGCCAGTAAATCTAACATAATTAACGTTGCAGCTTTATGATTAGAACAAAGATTACAAAGAACAAGATTGCAATGAACAGAGCACAGACATAAATTGCATATAAAAGAAAGACTTGCATATATGTGGCGCCTTTCAAAACCTATGCACACTAGACTGCTAGAACACAACAAAGAGCAAAGCATTGATGTTCTTGTTACATTTAGTTATTTGCGTTATGTTCAATTGAACAGCTTCAAACAGCCCAGGACAGCATTCCAGCAACAGCAAAGCAGCCATCGTCACCTCCTCCAAATCACCACCGGGCAAGATGAGCCAAGGCATTAGTACACAGGAACATTAAAATATTCGTGGCGCGGCTACAGGGGAACAAAAGAAATAAAATGCCAACATTGTCTTGTGTAAAGAGCATGCAGATCATATTAACACTTTAACAACTGTGGGGTGAAATTCAGGGTCAGTATAAAAAGATAACATGTACAGATGTTAAACTCCTGGTCCGCCCATGCAGAATGAATTCCTAAGTGCTGAAGCCTGTCACCATGATATCAAATCAGAAAGCAAAACGCAGAAGGTTAACAAGAGGCAGCACATACAGCATGCTGAAACAAGGATGCTGCTTCATTAAAAAGGCAACTTTTAAAAATATATTCTACAGACACATTACATTGATTAATGAATAGCAAACCACCAACAGCTAGGATTGCTTAAGCAGTTAATGGCTACATTCACATATCAAAAACATTGATGAAAAAGTACAATGTGTTTGAATGGCAAAAGGAAGACTGGGGAAGGGGGAACGATATCTTAACATCCTTTAGCATAGCAGGACCGCATCATACCACTTACACATAGTTTCATCTCAAATCGAGTTACCCACTTGTCAATTCAAGATGAGATAAAGAGGAGAAACTCCATATTTACCTCCCAGAGACAAAGAAAATCAATTTAAGAAACAGAGAACACCTCAAATAGAAAGCTGCTCTGTTCGAATGGCTGAAGAGAAGAGATGGGCTTTGGGTTTAAGTCCCTTAAGTCAACACAAAGTGTTAACCCATCTATTCTCTTCACACACAAAGGGAACATTCTGGAAACACACAAAATACACACAGATTTACCTGGATCTATGGAGAAAAATGACCTGTACAGTTGAATACAAATACTAACCTGCCTTCCCCCTCTATAAATGCATGTGTATTGCCAGCATGTCCTGTTTTTGCATTAGCCCTCCAGGTCAGTTATAGTAAACAGATAGCTACACACGAAGGCCCAATTTCAAATACACAAAAGCTTTAAGTTATGGAAAAAGAACAAAAATGAGAAATGAGTTTTGGCATTCTGTATGGATTTTTGAAATATACATTTTATACTGGTTACAGTTTCCTTATAGCCTCAGTCTCAACTTTTAAAGGTAAAATTATACTAATTTTTAAAGAAAGTTCCCAACCAGATTTCCATCCTTCAATATATCCATTTCAATGGATGTAGTCGATTTAGATTTTAAGGAAGTGCTTGACACATAGAAAGCTGGTTAATTGAGGCTCATGAAATAGGAAGGTTTAGATAAGATAATGGCTGAAGGATAGAAAACAGCAAATCATGGTAAATGATTGTCTTTCAGGCTGGATAGTAGTCAGTGGTGTTTCCCCAAGGGTCAGTGTTAAACCACAGCTTTTTTTTATATAAGTGACTTGGATACTGAAATTCAGGATAAAATTGCAAAATTTGCTGATGATACCAAACTTGGAGTTGTGGCAATCAGTGAGGGTGATACATATACAGGTTGGCAAATTGGCAGGCAAGTGACAGATGGAATTTAATACAAAGAAATGTGTATGTATTTTGGCAAAAGGGATGGGGAGAGACAATGTAGATTCAATGGTACAGTTCTAAAGACTGTAAATACAGAACTGGGGGTGCGTGTGCATCGATCTTTGAAGGTGGTATGACATAGTGAGCAAGTAGTTAAAAAAGCAGAGGGATCTTGGGCTTCATAAATAGAGGCATTGAATACAAAAGCAGGGAAGTTATGCTGAACCTGTGTAAAGCTCTGGTTACGTTACAATTAGAGTAGTGTGTCCAAGTCCGATGACCACACTTTAGCAAGGATGCTAGGGTGCTTAAGAGGGTGCAGAGCAGGTCTACCAGAATGGATCCAGGTGAAGGCCGAGAGAAGGGGTGCGGAAGGGAGGGAGAGATAGTGGCCCAAAGAGGGGGCGGGCGAGCGAGCAGGAAATATAAAGCTTTGAAAGGTTCTTTGAATATTTATACATTCATAGAATCAGAGAAAGCTTACGACACAGAGAGGCCACTCGGTCCATCATGTCTGTACCAGCCGAGAAACAAGCCACCCAGCCTAATCCCACTTTCCAGCATTTGGTCTGTAGCCCTCCAGGTTACGACACGAGGTACATATCCAGACACCTTTTAAATGAGTTGAGGGTTTCGGGCAGTGAGTTCCTGACCTCTACCACCCTCTGGGTGAAAAAGTCTTTCCTCATCTCCTCTCTAATCCTTTTACCAATCACTTTAAATCCATGCCCCTTAGAAATTGACCCCTCTGCTCAAGTAAATAGGCTCTTCCCATCCACTCTATCCAGGCCCCTCACAATTTTGTACATCTTAATCATTGCTTGGTTAAAAGTGCTATTGATGCAACCTCATTAAAAATGCATTTCCTTTTATTAATGTAAAATATTCCTAATATATATTTCAATAGTCCTGGAACTCCCTCCCTAACAGCACTGTGGGTGTACCTAGACCACGGACTGCAGCGGTTCAAGAAAGTGGCTCACCACCACCTTCTCAAGGGCAATTAGGGTTGGGCAATAAATGCTGGCCTAGCCAGCAATGCCCACATCCCATAAAATGTTGGGATAAGGGTTTCAAGCTGCAGATGTGTTGGTGGCTGTATAAATGGCTATTGTTCAATGTGTGTTTCTCTGTTGGAGGCCTGTGTCTGTGCTGTTTTAAAATAATCTGTTTCACAGATTAATGATCCAAAACAGAACAATCAGCCACTGTCTACTGCATCACACCTTTGCCTGGCTCAATGAAAAAATTATTCACAAGCTTCAGTTTTCACTTGTAAATTGCTGCAGAACTAGAAACATTAAAAAGACTTGCATTTATATAGTACCTTTTCATACTGGCTGGGCATCCCAAAGCATTTTACAGCTAACAAAGTGCTTTTGTTGTATTGTCAATGTTGTAAAATAGGATTAGCAACACTTATCACACCAAAGTTTTCATAGACAATTTTTTAAGCATGAATATCAGCACCATTACTGATCAAAGACACACTGCAATTCCATATTCTTTTTCATTTAGGAATAGCCTCTACTCTCACAGTTTACTTAAAGGTGCTGGACCTCAGAATTCGATTTTGCTATTCTAAGATGTCACTTTAAATCAGCTGCATTCTGATTTTCCTTTCTGCTCAAGCGCTGAAATGGCGTTTGAAACTGGAACCTTCTGATTCAGAGGCATCAGTGCTACTCACTGAGTCACAACTGACACTTACTGTGGAAAAGGGTTTAGAAGTTATTCAGAGAGAGATTGAGTTAATGTGAAGCTACGATTAACCAATTTGATCAAGTCACAGGATTGATTGCAAAGGCTCTGGTCTATAATTGAGGTTAAGGTAGGCTCTCATTAACTCTGGTCTCTAACTGAGGTTAAGGCAGGCTCTGTCAACTCTGGTCTATAACTGAGGCAGGCTCTGTCTTTAACTCTGGTCTATAACTGAGTAGGCTCTCGTGTTAACTCCACACTGTTCAATGGTGAGGCAACATGTGCAATACTGTTTTGATTGTCATGCCTCCAAAAGAACATCACAGCATCGACAGGTGGCATAGTCAACACGAACGATTGCAACAAAATAAAACAGGACATTATTAAACTTACAGAATGTTGTGGAAGTCGCAAACATATTTCACTAGAAACAAGTGAGAAGGGGTGCATTTTCATAGGAGTAATAGAGAGGCCACAAATTCTTAAATAATAAGAATTTAAATGGAAGCTGCTGTTGACGAGCTGGGCCCATCAATTTTCTCTTTACCTCTCTTGACTGTCATAGAACAAAGAACAAAGAAAAGTACAGCACAGGAAGAGGCCCTTCGGCCCTCCAAGCCTGCGCCGATCATATTGTCCGTCAACTAAAACATTTTGCACTTCCAGGGTCCGTATCCCTTTATTCCCATCTTATTCATGTATTTGTCAAGCTGCCTCTTAAACACCACTTTCGTACTTGCTTCCACCACCTCCTCTGGCAGCGAATTCCAGACACTCACTACCCTCTGCGTAAAAAACTTGCCCCGCACATCTCCTCCACACTTTTCTCCTCTCATCTTAAATCTATGTCCCCTAGTAATTGACTCTTCAACCCTGGGAAAAAGCTTCTAACTATCTACTCTGTCCATGCCACTCATAATTTTGTAAACTTCTATCAAGTCGCCCCTCCGTCGCTCTAGTGAGAACAATCCGAGTTTCTCCAACCTCTCCTCATGGCTAATAACCTCCAGACCAGGCAGCATCCTGGTAAACCTCCTCTGCACCCTCTCCAACGCCTCCATATCCTTCTTGTAATGTGGCGACCAGAATTGCACGCAATATTCCAAGTGTGGCCTAACCAAGGTTCTATACAGCTGCAGCATGACTTCCCAGCTTTTATACTCAATACCTCTACCAATGTAGGCAAGTATGCTATATGCCTTCCTGACTACCTTATCCACCTGCGTTGCCACTTTCAGTGACCTGTGGACCTGTACACCCACATCCCTCTGCCCGTCAATGCATTTAAGGGTTCTGCCATTTACTGTATAATTCCTACCTGTATTAGACCTTCCAAAATGCATTACCTTGCATTTGTCCGGATTAAACTCCATCTGCCATTTCTCCGCCCAAGTCTCCAACCGATCTATATCCCATTGTATTCTCTGACAATCCTTTTCACTATCTGCAACTCCTCCAACCTTAGTGTTGTCTGCAAACTTACTAATTAGCCCAGTTACATTTTCCTCCAAATCATTTATGTATACTACAAACAGCAAAGGTCCCAGCACTGATCCCTGTGGAACTCCACTAGTCACAGCTCTCCATTCAGAAAAGCACCCTTCCACTGCTACCCTCTGTCTTCTATGACCAAGCCAATTCTGTATCCATCTTGCCAGTTCACCTCTGATCCTGTGCGACTTTACCTTCTGTACCAGTCTGCCATGAGGGACCTTGTCAAGGGCCTTACTGAAATCCATGTATATAACATCCACTGCCCTTCCATCGTCGATCATCTTTGTCACTTCCTCGAAAAGCTCGATCAAGTTAGTGAGACACGACCTCCCCTTCACAAAACCATGCTGCCTCTCACTAATACGCCCATTTGCTTCCAAATGGTAGTAAATCCTGTCACGAAGAATCTTCTCCAATAATTTCCCTACCACTGACGTAAGGCTCACCACTGGCCTGTAATTTCCTGGATTATCCCTGCTACCCTTCTTAAACAATGGAACAACATTGGCCATTCTCCAGTCCTCTGGGACCTCACCCGTAGCCAGTGAGGATACAACGATTTCTGTCAAGGCCCCAGCAATCTCCTCCCTTGCCTCCCTCAGTACTCTGGGGTAGATCCCATCTGGCCCTGGGGACATCCACCTTAATATTCTTCAAGACGCCTAACACCTCCTCTTTTTTGATCTCAGCATGATCCAGGCTATTTACACACTCTTCCCTAGACAAATCGACCGCTAAGTCCTTCTCTTTGGTGAATACTGATGAAAAGCATTCATTCAGTATCTCTTCCATTTCTTCTGTCTCCACACACAGATTACCACCTTTGTCCCTGAGTGGGCCTACCCTTTCCCTGGCTACCCTCTTGCTTTTTACATATGTATAAAAGGCCTTGGGATTTTCCTTAATCCTGGTTGCCAGTGACTTTTCATGATCCCTTTTAGCCCTCCTGACTCCTTGCTTAAGTTTCTTCCTACTTTCTTTATATTCTCCACGGGCTTCATCTGTTCCCAGCCTTCTAGCCCTTATGAATGCTTCCCTTTTCTTTTTGACTAATCTCACAATATCCTTCGTTATCCAAGGTTCCTGAAACTTGCCATGCTTATCCTTCATCCTAGCAGGAACATGGTGGTCCTGAATTCTTATCAACTGACGTTTGAAAGCCCCCCACATGTCAGTTGTTGATTTGCCCTCAAACATCCGCCTCCAATCTAGATTCCTCAGTTGCTGCCTAATATCGTTATAATTAGCCTTCTCCCAATTAAGAACCTTAACCCGAGGACTCCTGTTATCCTTATCCACCAGTACCTTGAAACTTACTGAATTATGGTCACTTTTCCTGAAATACTCCCCTACTGAAACTTCGACTACCTGGCCGGGTTCATTCCCTAATACCAGGTCCAATATTGCCCCTTCCCTAGTTGGACTATCTACATATTGTCTGAGGAAGCCCTCCTGGATGCATCTTACAAATTCTGCACCATCCAAACCCCTAGCACTAAGTGATTCCCAGTCAATATAGGGAAAGTTAAAATTACCCACCACAACAGCCCTATTGCTTTTACATCTTTCTAAAATCTGCCTACATAACTGTTCCTCAATTTCCCGCCGGCAATTGAGAGGCCTATAGTAAACCCCCAACATTGTGACTGCACCCTTCCTATTCCGGAGCTCTACCCATATTGCCTCGCTGCATGAGCCCACCGAGGTGTCCTCCTGTCGTACAGTTGTGATATTCCCCTTAACCAGTAGTGCAACTCCCCAACCTCTTCTACATCCCTCTCTATCCTGCCTGAAACATCTAAATCCTGGAACGTTTATTTGCCAATCCTGTCCATCCTTCAACCAAGTCTCTGTAATAGCAATGACATCATAGTCCCAAGTACTAATCCAAGCTCTAAGATCATCTGCCTTGCCTGTTATACTTCTCACATTGAAACAAATGCATTTCAGACCCCCAGTCCCACTGTGTTCAATAATTTCTCCCTGCCTGCCCTTCCTCTTAGTCCTACTGGCCATATTCACTGGTTCTCAGTCATTTATTTCACCTGCTGACCTATTGCTCTGGTTCCCACCCTCCTGCCATACTAGTTTAAACCCTCCCGAGTGACACTAGCAAACCTCGCAGACAGCATATTGGTGCCCCTCCAGTTCAGATGCAACTCATCCTTATTGTACAGGTCCCACCTGCCCCGGAAGAGATCCCACTGATCCAGATATCAGAAACCCTCCCTCCTACACCATCTGTTCAGCCGCACTATCTTCCTATTTCTAGCCTCACTGGCACGTGGCACAGGGAGTAATCCTGAGATTACAACCCTAGAGGTCCTGTTTTTTTAACTTTCTGCCTAACTCCCTGAACTCCCACTGCAGGACCTCGTCACTCTTCCTGCCTATGTCGTTAGTACCAATGTGTACCACGACCTCTGGCTGTTCTCCCTCCCCCTTCAGAATGTCCTGTACCCGATCAGAGACATCCTGGTCCCTGGCACCAGGGAGGCAACATACCATCCTGGTGTCTCTTTCACGACCACAGAAGCGCCTATCTGAGCCCCTGACTATAGAGTCCCCTATGACAATTGCTCTTCTGTGCTTTGACCCCCCTTGCTGAACAACAGAGACAGCCGTGGTGCCACTGCTCTGGCTACTGCTGTTGATTTCCCCTGATAGGCCAACCCCCCAACAGTATCCAAAACGGTATACCTGTTATAGAGGGGGACAGCCACAGGGGATTTCTGCACTGACTGCCTGCCCCTTCTAGCGGTCACCCATCTATCTGTCTGTACCTTGGGTGTGACCACGTCTCCAAAACTCCTGTCAATGATGCTTTCCGCCACCTGAATGCTCCTAAGTGCATCCAGCTGCTGCTCCAACCGATCCATGCGGTCTGAGGAGCTGCAACTGGGCACCCTCTTTTCATTTCTGCCCTCCAATGCCTACCTCAACCTCCCTGCTATCTTACAGCCATTCCAGGCTTGACTCCCTCTTAGATAAGTCTAAGCTTCCCTCTGTGCCTCTCCTGGCATCCACCAAAGAGCTCCTCAAAGCACTTGGCACTGCTTCCCTAAGGGCAGCAAGCCCAACTATCCCATCCCACACTCTCATCAACCTTCCCCTCCACGCCCCCTCACCCAGTGCACCCACTGGAGGCTAACTTTGCCAATCTTCTTTCTATTCAACTTGTCCCTCCCACTGCTGACCCTGTGGACTCTGCAGCAGATCACTCTCACCACCTCTCCACATCTCTCTCCAGAATTTATCCACATTTCTCCTTAATGAAGTTTCCCTGCCTGGCTATATCCTCCACCATTTACCTTTGGTCTGTTCCTTACTCCTCTGGCACTTCCACCTCTTTAGAGCATCTCACCTTGTTCCACCCCCCTCACCTCTCATTTAAATCATCATTCACTACCACCCTTCCAAATAAGCTAAAAGTATTCTCACCGAATAAGCTAAAAGTATTCTCACCGAGGTACTGTCACTGCTTTCCTCCCTCAGCCTCTGCGCACTGAACGACATCGCATCCTCAGTGATCTAAAACTCCATCGCAACTGGTTATGCTCTCTTTCCTCTCGGAGTTCATTGCCCTCTTCTTCTCTTCCACCATGTAAACTCCCCAACTCATATTCACGGCCACTCCTTGACTCTCATATGGCCTTGCTACTCCTGTTGTGCCAATCACAGGTAAACCCGTTTCTAATATTTTTCTTGTATTGCTGTGCACCCACTCTTGTCCTTCCCCCTCCCAACACTACTTCCTTCTGTATCTACGCCTAGTAAAATCTCTCTCCCAATTCACTCAACTGTACTTCCAAATGTCTAGCCTTTGGCCCTCCATTCTCCACATTTCTGCAGCTAATCTTCACTTCTGATGCCCTAATCCTGATTAACAACAGAACTCTCTCTCTATCTCACCTGGGCCATTGCCTCCCACATCAGATATTATCAGGTGCTGCTCCTGTCTGTTAAAACTGACTCACTATTTCAGGATCATCCTGGAATGCAAAGATAATTCCTGGCTTCTTTATTAAAAACTGTCTCTTAAACTCCTCTCCCCATCTTCTCCTCCCCTCTCACCTTTCTCAAGTGCGAGGAGCTCATCGATTTCTTCGTCACTAAGACTGAGACCATCGAATCAGCAGCCTCTGTCACTTTTCTCCCTTCCACCAGCCCACCAGGACAAACTTCTTCTACAGCTCCCCCTGCCCTGAACATATATTGTTTTCTACTCTCATATCTCCCCTCACGCCTTCTCCAAACTCATCATGTCTAGACAGGAGACCTATCCTCTTAACCATATTCCCACTAAACTGTTGACCATCCAACATCCCCTACAGGCTCCCATGTTAGCTGAAAATGTTAACAGTTCTCTCTCCTCCTGTGCTGTCCCCACCCCTTCAAATCTGCTGTCATCAACCTTCTCCTCAAAAAAAACCTTTGATTCCACCATCCTTGCAAACTCCCAACCCATCTCCAACCTCCCTTTCCTCGCCAAAGTCCTTGAAGGTGTAGTCACCTACCAAATCTGTGCCCATTTTTCCATAGCTTCCATGTTTGAATCACTCCAATCAGGTTTCCGCCCTGTCACAGGACTGAAACAGCTTGTATCAAAGTCACAAACAACATCATCTGTGACTGTGACAAGGTAAACTTCCCCTCCTCGTCCTGTCTGCAGCCTTTGACACAGTTGGCCACACCATCCTCATCCAACCCCTGTCCACTGTCGTCCAGCTGGGTGGGACTGCTCTTACCTGGTTCCATTCAGAGAATTACCTGCAATAGTCTCACTACTGCTGCCACACTCTTAGCTCGGACGAACCAGGCTGCTTGCAACCTTGGTATCATGTTTACACCAGAGATGAGATTCCTACCACTTATCACAACAGCACTAAGGCCACTGATTTCCACCTCCTTTTCATTCTCCAACTTCACCCTGCCACAGCTCATCTGCAGCTGAAACCCTTGTCCATGCTTTTGTTCCCTCAACACTTGACTATTTTGACACTCTCCTGGCCAGCCTCCCATGTTCTACCCTCAGTAAATTTGAGGTCCTTGTCCTAACTTGCACCAGTTCCCACTCACCCATTACCCCTGTGCTCTACATTGGCTCCCAGTCAAGCAAACTTCAATTTTTAAATTTTTTCCCACCCTTGATTTTAGGTCACTCCACAGTCTCACCCTCCCGATCTCTGCACTCTCCTCCTGCCCCACAACCCTCCGAGGTATCTCCGTTCATCTTATTCTGGCCTCTTGAGCATCCTTGATTTTCATTGCTCCACCACTGGTGGCCGTGACTTCAGCTGGTGGGCCCAAAGCCTGGAACTCCCCCCATAAACCTCTCCACTTCGCTTTCCTCCTTTAAGACACACGTTAAAACCTACCTCTTTGACCAAGCTTTTGCCATCAGTCCTAATATCTCCTTATGTGGCTCAATGTCAAATTTTGCTCTATAATGTTCCTGTAAAATGCATTGGGCTATTTTTCACTAAAAGCAATAACACAGGTTAACAAGGTCATAAAAAGGGCAAAAAAACATGGGTTCACATCTAGAGGAATAGATTTAGAAAGTTAAACTGGCACAGAATCTTACATTAGACCACATTTGAATAACTGTACACAATTCTGGTCATGATCTTACAGAAAGGATATAGCGGCACTGTGGAAAGTGCAAGAAAGATCTACAAGAATTATGCTAGAAATGCCTGTTACATGAGTACCAGAAGAACCAGACTTTGCCTTAATGGGTTTTTTTTAGGTTTTCTGCCTTCTAGTGGCCCATCAAGCTACAGCTGAACACAAATTAAGTAGATGATTCATTGGGATAGCGGAATTCCACTACATTTGCCCCAACCACACCTATTTCTACTGCACAAAGCCAAAGCATCCCACTGTAACCTCAACTTCAAAAGGTTATTTTTAGACCAGCTCACTAACAAAGCCAACATCTCAGCACAGTGACGACAGGATATCCTCTTCAGCACACTCGTAAGGCGGCAACTGAACATTTGAAATAATTAAACAGTAAAGTATGGGAAAAGTTTGTAAATCATTTTAAATGTATATTCTGCCTACTCGTCTTGTGTACATTTTAATAAAAGAGAGAAAACCAAAGGTCTCTTTATAAAGAAGGAAGAAATATCCTAGAAATCATTTATCTCCCATCATCAGTAATATCGCAAACCTTACGGAGTTGGATCTCACTCCCCAATTCTTCATTTTGATGATGTATTTTTTCCTCAACACTTGGACGAAATGCCAAATGGTTTAAATTATATTTTAATCACAACTGCACAGCCTCACCTTGAGCACCAACATTCAAAGAGATGACAGGTCTTCTCAAATATCTACAGGGTTGTGTGTAGCTGTTTCAGATCCTTGATTTTGATGCACCAATGTTACTTTATCATAATGTTAAACAGAAGATAGAATAGAGTTGTAAAAAAAAAAGAAGCCTGCTGCAAGTTAAGCATTGCCTTTTCACAATGTTAGCTTCAAACAACAGGAGCAGCCACAAGGCACCAAGTCATTGCAATCATGCAAATTCCAATTAGGACCAACACCATCACCAACCTATTTTGCTTCAAAGTGTGTTTTTATTTCCCCCCAATCTCTTCCTACCACATCAGGCAATTTAGCAATTAATGCCATGGAAATTCTGCAAACGTGCATCATTCATTATCCTCCCAAATTATACCCATGCCACTCAAATGGGAAAATAGTTACCAATGGTCTGGATGGGAAGCCAAAACAGGCCAATAGCCTAAGATTTCTTTCAATCATAAGATATCGTCAGCTGACAAACTTCCCCAGTCTTCGTTTTGGTTCTAAAACAAAAAATTAAGCAGCATGTGAGAATTATTGGTTTTCCTCCAGTGTTTCTCCGGAACAGGAGCATCGTTATCAACATGATAGGACAAAGGCATACAATTAAACATCATGCAGCACATTGTTTCTTTACCTGCACAGTGGTCACAAGCAGAAGCTGCTATTTCAAGTTAGTGCAAGGAGTACAGCAAGGACATGAAATTGGGGAACGCAGCAATATAACAGCTGAAGTTCTACTGTATAAAGCCATTAAGTAATTGCTTTATTCAAAGTTAAAATCTTGCACTATAATTGAAAATGACTGAATACAGTAATGTGCATTTATTTTGATATGGTGCATATAGCTTTGAAACTGTTAGTTCACTGAAGTTAGATTCTTATTTCATGATCTGTGTATGCTACAGGAATAATCTGAATCAAAATCTGGGCTCGAAAAAATTGCATCTCAACTCTGAGCACAAATACTTCACAAATCAATAACTATTTGTGGACAGTCCCCAGTCAAGCATACAAATGACTGATGCATGATTGGGACAGGATCCATTACCAGGCACATTCACACCCTGCCAGCTAGAACTCTAGACCAAAAAGGTCACAAGGATTAAAATGGAATGTGGAGAGTAATTTCATCAACTTGCTCCTACGCAGGCAGTAATCACCACATAATCAGAAAGTGCAAACTCATAGCTATTAAAATTATGAAAAGATTGGTCAATAGTGTACAGATCCTTCTATGGAATTGGCAATAATGAAAATAAAAACTATTAGACTGAAGTTAACACTAGGTGAAAGTTATGCTGCTAAATATTTAATCTAAACCATGCAAAAGATCAGAAACTAACATTTTTGATATTGTACATTTCATTGCATTAAAAAAGAAGAAATCCACATACAATAGGCTCATATGTATTGCATGCATCTGGCAAACATTACTAGAAGTAACAGCTTAATCATCTCTTATAATTAATCAATAGGATAATGGCACTTCATTACGATGTTAGAAGAATGCTCTTCAGGCAATATCAGTCTATAAATTGTACTAGCTCTAGCTTTTCGCAAGTCGTATTACAAGGTAAAACATTAGCAAGAGTCTATGACAGCTCCTCAGCTCAGAGATAGAATCCGCCAACTCACAGGGAAATCAAACAGAAAAGCAACCAAACAGCTGAAACTCTTGAAAGAAAAGAATGACCTCTTACAGCTGAGAAATTGGTAGGTTCTATCAGACAGCACAAACTGGATGTGGGAAGTAGAAAAAGTAGTAGTGCCACTCTGACATTGAAACTAAGGTGCAGAGATTCATTCTTCATCTAACTTCAAACAGTAGGGTCTATCCTTTTGGAGTAGGGAACTGGATTAAAAATAGGATTAAAAATTAAAAAGCTAAAAATCCACACTCACCATACAACAGTATTCTTTCACACCCACCCCATTTTCCCCAAGACTGTACCTTGTGAATGTTTTTTTCTGCCCTGCTATCCCTTTCCTTCCTTGGTGACCTGCCCTGGCACATCACTCATTCCCTGCTGCCTGTAAGCTGTCCACTTGTGCTACTGGAGCTGGAGAGGCCACTTCTGCCATTTTAACTTTTTGAGGGGGTATTTCCTAATGATTCAAAAAGACTGATACTTAATAGGTCTAACTGAACCAATCAGAAAGCAGCCTGTACTACACATCTAGGTCTGGGCAGATTGAAGAGCCAAGGGTTCCTGGCACAGAAGTTCCCAATGTTACTCCGAAACTCAAAGGAAACAAGGCGACTCGAGACCAGGCAGTTGCAAACAATCACTACTCGATGTAGGCAATTGATGCTGATTGCATATATTGGACCCTGCGGACTGAATCTTCTATGCTCTAGATAATAGCAAGAGGCGGATGCTCTTCAACTGCAGAATCATAGATACAATGGTTACAGTACAGAAGGAGGCCATTCGTCCCATTGTGCCTGCAGAGAGCAAGCACAGGCACAATGGGCCAATTAGCCTCCGCCTGTACCGTAACCATTCTATGATTCTGCAGCATGGCTATTAAAAATGTTTTTAAAAAAAAATTAAGTTATTTTGTAAGTATGCAGTGAGAGGAAAATCAGACATTTTGCTAAAATGTAGCACCATTTTCAGAAAGTATCACAATTAATATACATTAGTTCTGCTCCACCAGTAATTTGAATAGGGCAAAATGTGAAAGCATACAATTAAAAAAAAATCAATGCTGAAATTAATGTGATTTTGCTGGCGATTATGTCTTGGCAGCTCTTAGTACACTTTGAATAAAAAAGGCAGTTAATTTAACCAGAATAAACATTCAATGCAATGGTTCACATGTGCATGCTAGTATAGAAATAGATTGATAGGTATGATGACAATTCTACAGAATTAAGATCATTAACGGGAATTCAAATATCTAAGTTAGGTTTTTCAAAATTACTACGCAAGAAAATGGTGGAAATCTATTGTTAATCATTAGTATTACACCACTTGAAGCAAGTTAGACAATCCTCATCATAAAACTTTGCTCTTTGTGAACAACAGAAGCAGTTACTGTTTTAGGGGTATAGTCTGAATTTAGTTTTGCATACATCCCCTCAGCCTTATATCCCAACAATGCTCCATCATGTTCCCTGGGGTAGTGATGAGATGCAGTCTGGCAGCTGTACATCTCCATGTTGTGAATCACTGTTAACTACACTGTTATAGGAAGTTACTGAAAGGGAGGTAAGTGGCTTACAACAAAGCCAGTGGGGGTTGGCTAGAGGCCTGTATCTGTAAAAGTGAGGAGGGATTCTCTCAGCTCAATCTCAGGGCGAGCCAGGAAAAAGTTAGTGAGAGAAAGAATTGCATCGAATCTCATGCTCTTCTTCCCTTTCTCTTTCCTTTCTTTTCTTGCCTTCTCTCTCTCTACATTTAATCACAGCCCAGAGACTATGCACACACTGTTTGTATGCTCATACTCTCAGTGAATGGATTTGTGGTACCATAGTATTTGATGCAGCTCACCTCAACTCATCCCTCTTAAAAACATACAGGAATCAATGTGCGTAGAGCATAGCTTGGAGAAAATTGACTTTATATGGTTATTGACTGCACCAGTTCAAGTTCATTGGTTCAGAAGCCAGGCAAAGAGAGCGAGAAGAGGTGACCTGTAAACCTCATTGTTGCCCAAGACAAGGACCAACCACTGACCTTCTTAGTGTATCACACACTGCAACACCAGGGCAGTGTGTTTATCCACCAAGGTGTTCTTAACACATCAAATTTGGTCTTATCTTTTGTTTCTTTCATCATTTCTCTCATCTCTGAGCTGCCCTTGGAATTATTGACAGTGGTTGAAATGTCAACTGAAGCATATTGATTGATAGCCAGCTAACATTAAACTTCTGCCTTGAGTTTATTCTAAGACAGGCCACAAGATGGCAGTTATTATAAAACTATCCACTGCATCGGTCCCGATGCGCACGCACACAAGCTTTCAGTTCATTGAGATTGATCTCTGTGATTACATTTTTTCGAGCCCCGTAATTTATAGTAAACAGTAAATGCAATTAGGCTTGCGTTAAAAGCACTGGTTATTCATCTATTCTAGGGATTGTGTTTGTTAAGGAATATGAGAGATAAGAAACTACATATTAAGTTTATCTGTTAGGACAGGACAGGACTGTTTGACATATTGAAGCCCACAATTGTTATTTGGTTAGATAACACATTCTGAAACTCAAGGGAATTCATTACATTTGATCCACTGATCTAGTCCAGTCAAATGAACCCAGTGCTAATGCAAATGGTGACAGGATAAGATACCTCAAATTAAAATGACAATGTTCACTTTACTGCCTAAACTCTCACCCACATGCATTAATTCCTTCAACTTCTCACATCATAATTCCTATAAAAAAGATAAATGTTCCTACATTTGAGCAGCTACAGTGCAATATGCCCATTATCACTTCACGCTCACCTGTGTGTAACCTATACATCTGATTTTTATACACTACACCAATAATTGTCAGTTTGGGATTGTTGGATTGAGAGCTTGTACATACACTCTGGTTTTTCCACCTGTATAAATACTAGGATCAAACTGGAGGCTTGTATACTTTCAAAGTACACCATACATTTTTGGAAATTACCTTTCTGTTAAAAAGGCAAATTCACAAATTAAAAAATAATCACTTTAAATGGGAATATTTATAACATGAAGTGGTTCTTATAATAGAAATCTGAAAATAAATAGCTGTGTGGATGAAGTACTTACCAGCCACAGTGAACGAGTAAGACTCTTATTTTGATGCAAGACACATGCATATTAAAACGTCCAAAGTATTGTCAAAACATATCACATCTGGTAAAGCGGGGGAGGTATGCCAATGTACAGATACAGTGTGCACTGAGTGACAATCCAGGTACCCTACACAGCAGCTTCCTCAGCTTGGGTTAAGACATCAGATGAAGTAACCTACATAGGCAAAGGCCACTCTTATGCACATCCAGCACACTGACTAGAGGCACATGAATAGGCCACCTTATGAATAATGGCATGTTAGCATACATGCATGTGTGCATGGAGGCAGGAGAAATGTAGGGAGAGAAGAGAAAGAAAGAAGGGATGTGGGAACTATTTCAATGACACAGGAACATCAAAAAAGTAAACTGTCATTTTGTTTCTAACTATGCAGTACCCTAGCATACAGCAATAGGCAGCAGAGATGATAATGGTTGGAGCATGGATCAGACTCTCCAGAAGTGATTACCAGACTTACATTAAAATATTCTATCACAGAAGGCATTCAACATGAAACATTACAGATTTTAAATGCCTATTCAGAATAAATTCCAGTTAAAGCGCTCAGGACAAGCCACTGAAATGGCACACTCAGCTTAATATGCAAGATAACAATTGTGCAGAAAAAATTCGATGAACTTCTGGTAAAGAAAGCTGTTCCATGCAACCTAGGTACTCAAGTATCTTTGCATTACCAAAGTACAGAGTGTCAGGAAAGGGAAAAGCCAAGAGGGGCTTCCAACAGAAGACCTTAAAAGAAGCTTTTTAAAAATTCTTTCATGAGAAGTGGGCGCCATTGACAAGACCAACATTTATTGCCCATCCTTAATTGCCCTTGAGAAGGTGGCGGTGAGCCACTTTCTTGAACCACTGCTACCTTTGTGGTGGTGGTACACCCACAGTGTTGTTTGGGAGGAAACCAGTTCAGTCTCTGGTCAATGGTAACCCCCAGGATGTTGATGGTGGAGGATTCAGTGATGGTAATGCCATTGAATGTCAAGGAGCAATGGTTGGATTCTCTCTTGTTGGAGATGGTCATTGCCTGGCACTTGTGTGGTGCGAATGTTACTTGCCTCCTGTCAGCCCAAACCTGGATACTGTCCAGGTCTTGCTGCATCTGGACATGGACTGCTTCAGTATCTGAGGAGTCATGAATGGTGCTGAACATTGTGCAATCATCAGCAAACATCCCCACTTCTGACCATATGATGGAAGGGAGGTCAATGATGAAGCAACTGCAGATTGTTGGGCCTAGGACACTAACCTGAGGAACTCCTGCAGTGATGTCCTGGAACAACCGCAACCATCTTCCTTTGCACGAGGTATGACTCCAACCAGCAGAGTGTTTTCCCTCTTATTCCCATTGACTCCAGTTTTGCTAGGTTCCTTGAAGCCACACTCGATCAAATGCTACCTTGATGTCAAGGGCAGTCACTCTCACCTCACTTCTTGAATTCAGCTCGTTTGTCCAAGTTTGAACCAAGGCTGTAATGAGGTCAGGAGCTGAGTGGCCCTGGTGGAACCCAAACTGAGTGCCAGTGAGCAGGTTATATGCTAAGCAAGTGCCGCTTGATAGCACTGTTGATGACCCCTCCCATTACTTCACTGTTAATCGAGAGTAGACTGATGGGGTGGTAATTGACTGGGTTGCATTTGTCCTGCTGTGTGTGTACAAGACATATCTGGGCAATTTTTCCACATTGCCAGGTAGATGCCAGTGCTGTAGCTGTACTGGACAGCTTGGCTAGGGGCACGGCAAGTTCTTGAGCACAAGTGTTCAGTACTATTGTCGGAATATTTTGTCAGGGCCCATAGCCTTTGCAATATCCAGTGCCACTTTTTTGCTATCACGTGGAGTCAATCGAATTGGCTGAAGACTGCATTTGGACATGGACTACTTCAGTATCTAAGGAATCATGAATGGTGCTGAACATTGAACTAGAGAAAGAGAAGCTAAACTAATTTCTATTATTAGGCACAGCTTGTCCCATGAAAGGCTACCATTTACCATATTTTGTGGATATATGTAGTGTTTTGCACACTCTCAGGATATCCCAAAGCCAATTAAACACCTCCTGAAGGGCATTCACTGTTGTAATGTAGGAAAGGTGACAGCCAATTTTGTGCACTACAAGCTCCCACAAACAGCAATGTGATAATGCCCATTTAATCTATTCTTCTTGGTGATGTTGGTTGAGGGATAAATACTGCCCAGGACAGTGGGGAACTCCTCTGCTCTTCTTCCAAATAGTGACATGGGGTCTTCTATGTCCACCTGAGATGAGGCATTGGCTTAATATCTCATCCAAAAAGGCAACATTTCCAACAGTACAGCGTTCCATCAGTACTGCACTGTCAGCCTAGGTATTCCCTCGAGTGGGAATAAGGTATGGAGACTGCGTTATAAACAGAGCGAACAATATCATTATTGATATGCATCAAGCCAATGAAGACATGTTACTAAGTTGGCAGCTGTCTGAAGGACCCCAGGAAGATGCTGCAGTTGTAAGGAACAGGAACACCAATGTGTGTGCGTGCTCCGAGGAAGCTGTATATCTATTTCAGCACTTGCTAATAAGAGGTCTGCTTCTTAATGAGGTAGCAACCTTGATAATAGCTTTAGATGTCTTGACGGCAGTTAGCAGAAGATTGAGAATGTTACAAGGAAGCTAACATGCTTTGAAGCCAAATGAACAAATGGATGACAGTTTGTTGTGATTGGTATAGTGGAGCAATACCCAATCATGATGGTTTCCATAAGCTTCTGCAAGTCTACTTGTTAGAATATTAGTGTGTAGATAATAATCTGACTTGGATCTGACTGATGACCAAGGAAGCGGCTTATTCCTTGGATAAAAGTTTACCAACCTGATCTCTATGGATCAGTAGAAACAAAAGGGTTGGCATTTCTATTGCACCTTTCACATCCTCTGGACATCCTTTACAGCCAATTCTTTTCCAAGTGCAGTCACAGATGTGTTGTGGCGAAACACAGCAGCCTATTTTTCCCAGCAAGGTCCTACAAACAGTACTGTGATCCATGATCAGATATATTTTTAACAGAAAGGGATGATAATTGAGGGATAAGTATTGGTCAGGAGCCTGGGAGATCTCTACTTTGCTTCTTTGAATAACATAACAGAACCTTTGCAACCATTGGAGAAGATCAGAGATCCAAAAAAGATCAATAAGGACAATGGACAGAGGGCTGGATAGGATGGGATAGGATACCATCTGCAGAGCTTTGAGCAAGTTAGACTTTACATAGCGTAGAACCCGGGAAGCAAGTAAGCAGATTTGGGGAAAAGTTAACAAACCTAAAGTAGGAGATGAAGGTTTCACTTGTGCTAAGGTAGTGGTATAAATATTAAAAGTTGTAGAGGTAGAATAAATGATGGCCATGGAGCTTGAAGCTCAGGCCAGGGTGAAACAGGACACAGATTGTGCACCATCAAGTTCAGCCTGAAAAAGCAGACACTGGGGAACGATGAGACACTTTCATCCATTCATCTTCACATCGCTTCTCCTGGTGAGTGTCGCGGTGGCAGTAATCTGAGCAGGGCTGACTAGACTTCCCTTTCCTCAACCAGAGATTCCAGCTCCTCTTGGGGGATTCCCAGGCCAGCCGAGAGATGTAATCCCTCCAGCGTATCGTGGGTCGGCCTCGAGGTCTCTGACCAGTGGGCCGTGCCTGGTACAACTCCAGCAGGAGCCTACCAGGGGGCATCCTTATCAGATGCCCAACCCACTTCTCAACTGGCCCCTCTCGATCCGGAGGAGCAGTGACTCTATTCTGAAGCTCTCCTGGATTGCCGAACTCCTCACCCTGTCCCGAAGAGTATGCCCAGCAACCCTGCGGAGAAACCTCATTTCCATCACTTGTACCCGCAATCTTATCCTTACGGTCATCACCCACAGTTCATGACCATAGGTGAGGATGGGGATGTAGATCAACCGGTAAAGCGAGAGCTTCATCCTAAAACTCAGCTCCCGCTTCACCACCACAGACCTGTAGAGCGCTCACAGAACTGCAGCCGCCACACATATCCGCTGGTCAATCACCTAACCCTTGCCATCGCTCGCGTTCAAGATCCCGAGATACTTGAACTTCTCCACTAAGGGAAGCTGCTCCCCCCTCACCTGGGGAGAATAACCCACTCTTTTCGGGAGAGAACCATGACCTCAGGCCTGGAGGTGCTGATCCACATCCCAGCCGCATCACCCTCGGCAACAAAACGTTCGAGCGCGCGCTGGAGATCACAGTCGGATGAAGCAAGAAGCACAACATCATCTGCAAACAGCAGAGATGCCACCCTCAAACCCCCAAACTGGATACCCTCCGTACCTCAGTTGTGCCTTGATATCCTGTCCATGAAACTCATGAACAGGAATGAAGACGAGATGCACCATTGGCGGCGTCCAACACCCACCTTGAATGAATTTGACTTAACGCCGAGAATACGGACACAACTCTCACTCCGCCAACAGAGGGGCCTGACAGAACACAGAAGCAGTACCAGCACCTCATATTCCCACAGCATCTCCCACAAAATATCCCAAGGAACGTGGTCGCACGCCTTCTCCAGGTCTACAAAACAGAGGTGGGCCAGACTAGCAAACTCCCACGAATCCTCAAATATCCATGAGAGGGCAAAGAGCTGATCCACTGTTCCACAGCAAGGGTGGAATCCACATTGTTCCTCCTGAATCTGAGGTTCGATTGACGGACTAAGTCTCCTCTCCAGCACTCTGGCATTGGCTTTCCCAGGGAGGCTGAGGAGTGTGATCCCTCTATAATTGTAACACACCCTCTGGTCCCCTTTCTTAAAGATGGGGACCAGCACCACAGTTTGCCAATCCAGCGGTATTGTCCCCACCTTCCATGCAACACTGAAGAAGCTGCTAACCACAACACCCCAGCACTGTCCAGCACCTTCAATATCATTATGATGCCATCTGCTAATCTGTCTCCATGGCCTTCTCCAAACTCCTCCCAAGCCGGAGCTTCAACAGCTGCTGCTGTAGCCATCCTGGCCAACAAGTACCCCTCAACCAAATGAGGAGACCAATTTACGAGAATTGCCCAGAAAGCCTCCTTCTTTGATTTGACAGCCTCCCTCACCACTGTTGTCCACCAGCAGGTCCTAGGGTTGCCGCCATGACAGGCACCGGCCACCTTCAAGCCACAGCTTTTCATGGCCACCTCAATGATTGAAGTCTTGGACGTGGCCCATTCGGACTCGATGTCCTTGGCCTCACCCAGGATACAAGAGAAATTCTTCCGGAGATGGGAGCTGAAATCACTTCATGCAGAAATGTCCATCAGACATTCCCAGGTGACCCTCACAGCACGTTTGAGCCTCCCATGACTGTCCAGCCCACGTCCCGCGCGCCAAATCCAACTCATCACCAAATGGTGATCAGTTGACAGCTCCGTCCCTCTTTTCACCCAAGTGTCCAGAACATATGGCCTCAGGTCCAATGACACAACTATAAAGTCAATCACCGACCTTCGACCCAAGGTGCTCTGGTACCAAGTACACTTATGAGCATCGTGTTTGCACGTGGTGTTTGTTATGGACAATCCATGACTAGCACAGAAGTCCAGTAACAACTCACCACTCGGGTTCAGATCGGGGAGACTGTTCCTCCCAGTCACCCCTCTCTAGGTATCCCCCTTTGTTGCCTGCGTAAGCATTGAAGTCACTCAGCGAGACAACAGAGTCACTTGGTGGCACCCTATCGAGCACCAATGCCACCATCTCGAAGAAGGCTGAGTACTCCGAGCTGCTGTTTGCTGCATAAACGCAAACAACAAGCTTTCCTCTCTGAGGCCCAAAGCCTGATTGAGGCGACCTTCTAGTCCACTGGGACAAATTGCAACCGTGTGGCATCCAGCCAGGGACTTGCAAGCATTCCCACACCCACCTGGGGCCTCTCAGGGGGGCTGCTCTGGAGTAGGAGAGGGACCACCCTCAATTGAGAAGTTTGGTTCCAGAGCCAATTCTACATGTGGCAGAATGGCAGCGAGCGAGACACTTTAATCCTAATGTTTTCATGCAAATACCTCCTGGTAATAGTTAGGTATAATGAGATACAACAGTTCTGAAGAGTCTGTAGAGTAATTATTCTGAGAAAGGTACACAGTGATGCTTAACCACCAAGTTATCCCAGCATGCTGCTTGTTCTATTAAATTTTGCACAATACCGTGCATTTGGCTCTATGTAATAACATTCAAACTATACTGAAAAGTATGATAAAAATGAGTCCAGCTTTTAGGTTTCAGCAATGGGACAGTAAAGAAGCACAGGTAAGTAACAAGGGGGGCGCTAAACTAATACGGCTGTAACTAGAACTTGTGTCAAACCTGAATGAGAAACCGAGCTCTCTAGACAAAGGAGAATTTATGGAGGAAGAGGGAGAAGAGGGAGACAATATAGAACAAAAGGTAAACTGGAGAGTTTTAAAAAGGCAGAAATTATCGTATCTGAGGAATCATGGCTATCTTAAGTGACCAAGCCTAAGCAAACGTGGGACAAAAAGCTGCAGTTTTTTTTGAATCCAGAAAAAAAAATTTAAGACATGTACACCTTTACATCTATGCAAACAATTTTAACAACAAATTTGACTTGTCACAAGACAATGCAACTGCACACTACACACAGCATACCGCAAACACAAAGGAAGGAAATTGCAGAAATGGTGCTTTGCAATCGAAGCAGGACTTTTCAGTTAAAATTAGCACAAGGATAATAATTCTTCCTGCCATAACAGAAACATGCTCATGCTCTGGCAAGTACATTCCTCAACTCATACCTCCTGCAGCAGATCAGCTTGTTCGATTGCTTTCAGTACATTCTTCTTTGAAGTCTCCTGCACTTCTCCTCCTAACAAGAACTCATCCAAGATAAAATAAGCCTTCTCAAAGTTAAAGATAATGTCAAGTTCGCAGACCTTCAAAAGGAGGGAAACAAAAATATGGTGATTACACAGCACCACTTGGTTTAGATCTCACCCAATATTAGCACAGACAATATTGTATAACTTGAGTAACTACAATTTTTTAATAAATTGTGCCAAATAAGTTTCTAATCTGCAAATACCAGGCATGCAGGGTTCCCAATCCTCAAGGCAATTCAGCCAAGTTGAGTGAGTGGGCAAATACATGGCAGATGCTGTATAATGTGGATAAATGTGAAGTTATCCACTTCGGTAGGAAAAACAGAATTAGTATTATTTAGAACATTATTCAGAACAGTATTATTTAAATGGTGATAGATGGGAAATGTTGATGTACAAAGGGACCTACCTGGGTGCTCTTGTACACCAATCACTGAAAGCAAGCACACAGGTGCAGCAAGCAGTTAAGAAGGCAAATGGTCTGTATTCACTGGAGTTCAGAAGAAAGAGAGGGGATCTCATTGAAATGTACAAAATTCTGACAGGGCTAGACAAACTGGATGCAGGGATGAAGTTTCCTCTGGCTGGGGGGGTCTAGAACAAGGGGTCACAGTCTCAGGATACGGGGTAGATCATTTGGGACTGAGATGAGGAGAAACTTCTTCACTCAGAGGGTGGTGAACCTGTGGAATTCTCTACCACAGAAGGCTGCGGAGGCCAAGTCACTGAATATATTTAAGAAGGAAATGGATATATTTCTGAACTCTAAAGGCGTCAAGGGGTATGGGGAGAAAGCAGGAGCATGCTGTTGAGATAGAGGATCAGCCATGATCATATTGAATGGCAGAGCAGGCTCGAAGGGCCAAATGACCTCCTACTGCTCCTATTTTCTATGTTTCTAATCAAGGGAAGTGAGTAGCTTTATGTCAGCAATAGTAATGTATTTGTCTTCACAAACAGATATAACGTTTAGGAAGCGCAAGTTATGTATTTAATCACCATACCATTGACAGATGGTGCTACAAAAATACACTGACATGGAACTTCACAAGTTTGGAGTATTAACTAATTATACAAGATTCTGATTTGCTACTGTATGGTCCATATTAAAGCTTACATTTACATAATAGTTACTGTAGGTTATATTTTGATTCACTTCCCTCATCATTTATGTCCTTTTTGCCAATCCCAATACCCATAACTGTACACTTCCAGATTCAGGTCTGCAATAGAGGGGAATTAAGGTTAAGTGCCACATGGCAATAATAATTCTAGCCTTTCAATTAATCTTGTAAAAAAATTGGGTTTAAATTCATAAAAGCCCCTTTTACAGAATATTGGTTCATGACATTATTCCAAATCCAATTCCAAGATCTCAAATCAATGATAAAATTTTGTTAAAGGAACATAAGAAATAGGAGCAAGTGGAGGCCATTCATCCCATCAAGCCTGCTCCACCATTCAACAAGATCATGGCTACTCCAATTGTGGCCTCAACTCCACTTTCCTGACTGACCCCATAACCCTTGACTTCCTTGTAGATCAAAAAATCTGTCTAACTCAGCCTTGAATATATTCAATGATCCAGCCTCCACTGCTCTCTGTGGAAGAGAAATCCAAAGACTAACAACCCTTTGAGAAAAGAAATTCCTCCTCATCTCAGTTTTAAATGGGAGACCCCTTATTTTGAATCTGTGCCCCCTAGTTCTAGATTCCCCACAAGGGAAACTATCCTCTTGGCTTCTACCTTGTCGAGTCCCCTCATAATCTTATAAGTTTCAAAAAATAAGATCACCTCTCATTCTTCTAAGCTCCAACTAAAGCTCAATCTTCCTCATAAGACAATCCCTTCATCCCAGAAATCAACCTAGTGAACCTTCTCTAAACTGCTTCCAATGCAAGTATATCTCTTGTTATTAAAAAAGGTTTCAAACTGAAATGCACCAGAGATGGACATGTACATAATTAAGGTGGACAACTTGAAAATTATACCCATAAATGTACATACCAATCCAATTAAATGTTCTATGTGTGTGTCTATAGCAAAATGGATGGGTCAACCTCCTGGTTGCTATTAGTATAGCCTCTGATAGAATGTGCATCATTAGAATGAAATGAATGAAAGTTTCCATAGTCCCAGAGGACCACAGGCTACTCTCTCATTAGAGAGAGATGACTGGTGGTGAGTTTAACCTGAGGGTCACCACACCTCAGGCGAGGGGCGAGGTTGACCTCAGCCGGCACAGGAATTGAACCTGCACTGTTGGCATCACTCTATCACAAACCAACCATCCAGCCAACTGAGCTAACTGAGCACGCCTAATACTTAGCCATTAATGTCGTCCAACTCCTTAGGTTGGCTGTCAGCATTGTGGAATCAGACCCTGCTTCTTGACAATTGAGAGTGAGGGGGCAGCTTTGAATGAGAATATTTTGGAAGAGAAGATGATCCTGCTCTGAGGGCTTTTTCCTTTTTGGAAAGTTTTCATACCAGCAAGTCAAAAATTTAATCTCCAAATTTAAACAAAATAAGTAAATGACATGATTCACCTTGAAGGAAGAAAATGAACAGATGACTAAAATGTACTATGTCTTTGAGAGCCATTAAACTTGTTCAATGCTCTGAATAATTAGTCAATTCCAATCTGGATTAAATTGGGATTTTGATCTGAACCTTGAATAATGAGATTTCCCCTTTGTATATTTGTCAGATAGTATACATCAGGATAAATAGCACTTAAGAAACTTACAAGCAGACAGATCTGTTCAATGGTGTATGAAATGGACTGTCTGAGAGGCACATGACTTCATAATCTATCTTGCAGTCACACCTTCCAATTTTAAATATCAGTCACATTTGCTGTGCACAAAGGTTGTTATTATATATAAAATGAATCAAAGGTTTTCAACTCACACTTCCAAAATACTTGTCTAGGAGTTCAACATAACGATGGATAATCTCAAGGGTTATGAGCTCATTGTCCTGGTCCTCAATAGCACAGCAGAAATAAAGACTTGCATACCTACACAAACATAATATTTCAGTCACATAAGTTATTAAAACCATTGCACCTTACCTGAAAGCATCAACCCAGAGGACTGACTATAGGAACTTTAAGAAAAATACTGTTTTACACTTCTGGAGTAAACCTCAAAATACATGTTAAATTAACATGCAACCAATATTAATAAGCATTTTTAGACATTTATTAAATCCATACCGAAATGAACAAATTAATGGCACCAAACTCATAACTAGTGGGGTTGAATTCACCCTCTATGGAAATACTATGGAAAAACTACACATTTGCAGAGCATTTTTCACATTTTCAGGATGTCACAAAGCACTTAAAAAACAGAACTTTAAAGTGCAGCATGACCAAATTCCACTCAGCTGAAAGTCAAGACAACTCCTCCAGCAAGCAGCTTTTGTTTATGTGCACAGCACAGGTACGATGAAAAAAAAACTAAATGTACAGCCTGTCAGTCACTGCACAATCTAAAATACAGAAGTAATTTTAAAACACCAGAAATGACACTTCAATGTCAGGGCTGAATGAATGTAGGAGAAAACTTGCTGCAAGGGCTAAATAAAAGAGGGGTGGTGGAAAGACATTATTTGTCCAATTTTTAGCCCGAATGTAAAGGAGGTCAAATTACAATACAAGCCTTAAACTAACAGCGTATCGAAAAATCTATCTCCAACTCATCCTTCAATGACTGCTGTTCTTGTGCATTTTATTCCTGGTCTCTGTATTGAGAATCGTTCCGTCCTTGCATCAGGGCAAGGTGACAGGGAGCAGAATAAACATCAGGAGCTGAACATCAATAAAAAAAGGACAAAAAGCACATGTTGTCACAGGCATGACTGGGGAGTCAGTTAGTGGCAGCAGCCACACAAAGATGCAGCTGACAAAGAGAAGAGGCTGTCTGACAAGTGGATAAACTATCCTTTTAATATGATCAAATCACTGACAGTGATCAGAGACACTGATCAGGATGAAAGTGTGTTTGAGACTTGGAGGAACAGAAGTAAAAAGGTCAAAGGTGTCATCTCAGAACAAGTCATAGTCAAAGAGGTCTACAGCACAGAAAAAGACCCTTCGGCCCATTGAGTCTGCGCCAGTCGAACAAGTACCTAACTATTCTAATCCCATTTTCCAGCACTAGGCCCATAGCCTTGTATGCCATGGCATCGTAAGTGCACATCCAAATACTTCTTAAATGTTATGAGGCTTTCTGCCTCCACCACCCTTTCAGGCAGTGAGTTCCAGATTCCCACCACCCTCTGGGTGAAAAAATTCTTCCTCACATCCCCTCTAAACCTCCTTCCCCTTACCTTAAATCTATGCCTCGTGGTTATTGATCCCTCCACCAAGGGGAAAAGTTCCTTCCTGTCTACCCTATCTATGCCCCTCATAATTTTATACACCTCAATCATGCCCCCTCTCAATCTCCTCTGCTCCAGGGAAAATAACCCCAGTCTATCCAATCTCTCCTCATAACTAAAACTCTCCAGCCCAGGCAACATCCTGGTAAATCTCCTCTGCAATCACATCCTTCCTATCATGCAGATTCCAGAACTGCACGCAATACTAGGCCTAACTAGGATTTTATACAGTTCCAGCATAACCTCCCTATTCTTATATTCTATGCCTTGGCTAATAAAGGCAAGTATCCCATATGCCTTCTTAATCACCTTATCTACCTGTCCCCCTACCTTAAGGGACCGGGTGGACATGCATATCAAGGTCCTTCTGATCCTCAGTACTTCCCAGGGTCCTACCATTCATCGTGTATTCCCGTGCTTTGTTTGTCTTGCCCAAGTGCATCACCTCACACTTATCCGGATTAAATTCCATTTGCCACTGACCAGCCCATCTGACCAACCCGTCTATTTCCTCCTGTAATCTAAGACTATCCTCCTCATTATTTACCACCCCACCAATTTTCACGTCATCCGCAAACTTACTGATCAACCCTCCTACATTCAAGTCTAAATCGTTTATATATACCACAAACAGCACGGGACCCAATACTGATCCCCGTGGAACCCCACTGGACACAGGCATCCAGTCACAAAAACACCCCTCAACCATCACCCCCTGCTTCCTGCCACTCAGCCAATTCTGGATCCAATTTGCCAAACTGCCTTGGATCCCATGGGCTCTTATCTTCGTTATCAGTCTCCCATGCTGGACCTTATCAAAAGCCTTGCTGAAGTCCAAGTAGACTATGTCAAATGCATTGCCCTCATCTACACACCTGGTCACCTCTTCGAAAAATTCAGTCAAATTGGTCAGACATGACCTCCCCTTAACAAAACCATGCTGACTTCCTTGATCAATCTCTGCCTCTCCAAGTGTAGATTAATTCTGTCCCTCAGAATTGCTTCCAATAGTTTCCCCACCACTGAGGTTAGATTGACTGGCCTGTAGTTCCCTGGTTTATCCCTTCCTTCCTTCTTGAATAATGGTACCACAAGTTATTCTGTCCTCCAGTCCTCTGGCACCTCTCCTGTGGCCAGAGAGGTATTGAAAATTATTGCCAGTGCCCCTGCTATCTCCTCCCTTGCCTCACTCAACAGCCTGGGATACATTTAATCTTGGCCTGGAGATTTATCTACTTTTAAGCCCGCCAGACCACTTAGAACCTCCTCCTTATCTATGCTAATTTCTTTAATTATATCACAGTCCTTCTGCCTGATTTCCATACCCACGTCGTCCCTCTCACTTGCGAACACCGACATAAAGTATTCATTTAGAACCCTACCTACGTCTTCCAGCTCCACACACAAATTGCCACTATGGTCCTTACTCTTTCCCTAGTTATCCTCTTACTCTTAATGTATTTGTAAAATAACTTTGGATTTTCCTTTATTTTGCCTGCCAATGTTTTTTCATGCCCCCTTTTTGCTCTCCTAATTTCCTTTCTAAGTTCCTCCCTACACATTCTATACTCCTCTAGGGCTTCCGCTATTTTGAGCTCTCGGTATCTGCCATAAGCCTCTCTTTTTCTCTTTATCCAATCCCACATATACCTCAACATCCAGGGTTCCCTGGATTTGTTGGTCCCATTCTTTGTCTCTACTGGAATATGTTGGCCCCGTACTCTCCCTATTTCCTTCTTGAATGAGTCCCACTGCTCTGACACAGATTTACCTAAAAGTAGCTGCTCCCAGTTCACTCTGGCCAAATCATATCTGACATTATTAAAATTAGCCTTCCCCCAATTTGGAACTCTGATTTCTGGCCCATCCTTGTCCTTTTCCCTAACAACCTTGAATCTAACGGAGTTATGATCACTATGTGCAAAATGCTCCCCCACTGATACCTCTACCACTTGCCTGGCTTCATTCCCTAAAATTAAGTCCAGGATCACCCCCACCCCTCTTGTAGGACCTTCTACGTACTGCCTTAAAAAACTCTCCTGGATGCATTTTAAGAATTCCTCTCCCTCTAAACCTATCACACTATGACTAACCCAGTTAATACTGGGGAAGTTGAAATCTCCCACTATTACTGCCCTATTATATTTACACTTCTCTGAAATTTGCCTACATATCTCCTTTTCTATTTCTCTCTGACTGTTTGGGGGCCTATAGTACACGCCCAGCAATGCGATTGCTCCTTTTTTGTTTTTCAGTTCTACCCATATAGCTTCATTTGAGGAGCCTTCTAAGATGTCATCCCTCCTTACTGCTGTAATTGATTCCTTGATCAATATTGCGATACCTCCTCCTCTTTTACCTCCTTCCCTGTCTCGCCTGAAGACCATATATCCTGGAATATTGAGCTGCCAATCCTGTCCCTCTCTCAACCATGTCTCTGTGACAGCAATGACGTCGTACTTCCATGTGTTAATTTGTGCCCTCAACTCATCTGCTTTATTCATCAGACTCCTTGCATTAAAATAAATACCATTCAACCTTGCCAAGCTCCCTTGTGCCTTAACTGGCCTATAATTTCTATTCCTTCCAGACTCACTTGCTCTCTCTTCTAACTTTGGCTGTGCATCTCCCCCTGCTGAACCTCCTCTCAGGATCCCATCCCCCTGCCAAGTTAGTTTAAACCCTCCCCAACAGCACTAGCAAACGTCCCTGCAAGGATGTTGGTCCCATTCCGGTTCAGGTGCAACCTGTCCGCCTTGTACAGGTCCCACCACCTCCAGAAATGGCCCCAATGTCCCAGAAATCTAAAGCCCTCCCTCCTGCACTATCTCTCCAGCCACGCATTCATCTGGACTAACCTCCTATTTCTATACTCACTAGCACGTAGCACTGGAAGTAATCCAGAGATTACTACCTTTGAGGTCCTGTTTTTTAATCTGTTTCCTAGCTCCCTAAATTCTCCTTGCAGGACCTCATCCCTCTTTCTACCTATGTTGTTGGTACCAATATGTACTACAATCTCTGTCTGTTTGCCCTCCCCCTTTAGGATGCCCTGCAGCCGTTCAGTGACATCCTTGACTCTGGCACCAGGGAGGCAACATACCATCCTGAATCACATCTACGGCTGCAGAAACGCCTGTCTGTTTCCCTTACTTTTGAGTCTCCTACCACTATTGCTCTTCTCTTTTTTCTCCCCCCACGTGCAGCTAAGCCACTCACAGTGCCATAAGCGTAGCTGCACGCCCCAGAGGAACCGTCACTCTCACCGTTTTCCAACACAGAAAAACGGGTTCTTGAGTGAGATGCACCCTGGGGATTTCCTGACTACCTGCCTGACACCTTTCTTCTGACTGATGGTCACCCATTCCCTCTCTGTCTGCACTTCCGTAAGCTGTGGGGTGACCATGTCTAAAAACGTGCTATCCACGAAACACTCAGTCTCGCGGATGCACCTCAGTGCTTCCAGCTGCCGCTCAAGCTCCAAAACTCGGAGCTCAAGTAGCTGCAGCTGGTGGCACTTCCTGCATACGTGGTCGGTCAGAGCACAAAGAGCATCTAGGACTTCCCACATGTTGCAGGCAGTACATAACATCATCTACTATTTGTTGATGGAATTCACTGTTATGGTCTGAATCATTCTTCCTGAAAACAATTACAGCCGCTGTTGGCTCCCCACATGAAGAAATACTTTCTGGCTTTGGATGCATAGAATGACAGAATAGTCAGCACAGAACCAGACCATTTAGCCCAATCAGTCCATGGCTGCGTTTATGCTTCACTTGCGCATCCTCCCAACCTCATCTCATCTGACTATATTAGCAAAAATCCTCCAGTGCCATTTCCCTCATACATCTGTATTTAAAGGGGAGGGTGTACATCGATACTATTCATTTAAAACACTCCCTTTGGTTGTAACTTTGCTCTAAGTGAGAAATTCTGTCTACTATAATAAACATTTTCATAATTTTAAAGATCTCCATTAGGTCATCCACAGCCATCTGCTTTCAAGTTGACAGGGGGAGGATCACAGCAAGAAAATCAAACCAATGCACAATCGACACACGCTGGTGACTCTGTCAGCACACCCTGCACTGTCCACCGACGCGCGCCCAGCCTCCACCGACGCGCGCCCAGCCTCCACCGACGCGCGCCCAGCCTCCACCGACGCGCGCCCAGCCTCCACCGACGCGCGCCCAGCCTCCACCGACGCGCGCCCAGCCTCCACCGACGCGCGCCCAGCCTCCACCGACGCGCGCCCAGCCTCCACCGACGCGCGCCCAGCCTCCACCGACGCGCGCCCAGCCTCCACCGACGCGCGCCCAGCCTCCACCGACGCGCGCCCAGCCTCCACCGACGCGCGCCCAGCCTCCACCGACGCGCGCCCAGCCTCCACCGACGCGCGCCCAGCCTCCACCGACGCGCGCCCAGCCTCCACCGACGCGCGCCCAGCCTCCACCGACGCGCGCCCAGCCTCCACCGACGCGCGCCCAGCCTCCACCGACGCGCGCCCAGCCTCCACCGACGCGCGCCCAGCCTCCACCGACGCGCGCCCAGCCTCCACCGACGCGCGCCCAGCCTCCACCGACGCGCGCCCAGCCTCCACCGACGCGCGCCCAGCCTCCACCGACGCGCGCCCAGCCTCCACCGACGCGCGCCCAGCCTCCACCGACGCGCGCCCAGCCTCCACCGACGCGCGCCCAGCCTCCACCGACGCGCGCCCAGCCTCCACCGACGCGCGCCCAGCCTCCACCGACGCGCGCCCAGCCTCCACCGACGCGCGCCCAGCCTCCACCGACGCGCGCCCAGCCTCCACCGACGCGCGCCCAGCCTCCACCGACGCGCGCCCAGCCTCCACCGACGCGCGCCCAGCCTCCACCGACGCGCGCCCAGCCTCCACCGACGCGCGCCCAGCCTCCACCGACGCGCGCCCAGCCTCCACCGACGCGCGCCCAGCCTCCACCGACGCGCGCCCAGCCTCCACCGACGCGCGCCCAGCCTCCACCGACGCGCGCCCAGCCTCCACCGACGCGCGCCCAGCCTCCACCGACGCGCGCCCAGCCCCCACCACCCCCCTCACGCGCCCAGCCACCAACCCCCCCGCCCCAACCGACAAGCATCCAGAGCACCACCACCACCAACACGCACCCAGCCCCTCCCACTCCACCGACATGCACCCAGAGGCCTCCTTCTCAGCTAACACACTTCACCGATATTCCTGCTACAGAGTAGTTTATTCTGAAGAAATGATAAAGCAGCTGATTATTCCAGTAATGATATATACACTCCAGAGCTAAAAGAGAATGTCTGAATTCCAACCTTTTATACACAATCTTCAGGTCTCTCCATTCCAGAAAGCTGCACATCTTGGGTTTGCGAGCCAAGACTGTCTGGACAAGCTCCCTTGTAATTTTTTTCTTTTCTTTGTCTGACAAGGGAACATACCATTTTTGCAGTCGAAGTTTCCCTTGACGACTAAAAAGCAGCATAAACTGCATCTGTTGAGAGAAGTTCAAGCATTAGCAGATAGCATTATTTTGATTCTTTCCACTATCATTAATGATATTGAATTTATGGCATAGAAACAGACCGTTTGCACCAACAGGTTTAAGCCAGTGCTTATCCTCGATACCAACCTCCTTCCACCTTGTTCCATCTCACTCTCAACCTCCTTCCACCTTATTCCATCTCACTCTCAACCTCCTTCCACCTTATTCCATCTCACTCTCAACCTCCTTCCACCTTATTCCATCTCACTCTCAACCTCCTTCCACCTTATTCCATCTCACTCTCAACCTCCTTCCACCTTATTCCATCTCACTCTCTTAACGAACTTGTTCTCGTGTGGATACACTAAAGCATTAAATAATTTAGCATAAACTTTCCTCGCCTGCATGACTAGTTCCAGGCTGCACATAAGGCAAAAAACCATTGGACAAGTGACAAGCTAAATAGAAAAGTTTGCTATCCCAAATACTTAAATAAACCAACAACAAAAACAATTTAAAAAACACAAGTAAGGAATCTCTTGGGGTAACACAGTTGGCAAGGGCGGAACCCACATCATCCCCACATTTGTCAAAGCAGTACACAGACATATTTGATAGATTTGTTATCTTTCCTCTATCCACTCCATTTTATCCCAGGCTCTGTTTTAATCTCTATCATCTTAAAGTTCAGATGAAAGGACAGCAAACTGAAACACCATCTCTGCACAGATGCTACCCGGCTTCATATTTCAGATTTTCAGCACCCGCATATTTTGCTTTAAAGGATGAATCCTTTGTTCTTTCAGTTTTTAATTTTTGTTTCTGGGTTAGTAACAAGGACACAGAATCTGAAAGCCAATGCACAAGGTGACACCTAGATGGTAAGTACTCTTTTTCCAATCCGATAAGCCAAACGAAACACTAGCAAAGTACAACCCCAATTTATAAGTGGATTCTCCACTTGACTGTAGATGCTGCACTTGTCCAATTCCAAGAAGATACTCCTTAACTCCATCATTAAAGAGCCAAATTGTCCAAACATGGACAAAAGAGCTGAACTCATGAGGTGAGGTGAGAGTGGCTGTCCTTGACATCAAGGCAGCATTTGACCGAGTGTGGCATCAAGGAGCCCTAGCAAAATTGAAGTCAATGGGAATCGGGGGAAAACTCTCCACCAGTTGGAATCATATCTGGCATAAAAGAAGATGGTTGTGGCTGTTGAAGGTCAATCAGCTCAACCCCGGGATATCACTGCAGGAGTTCCTCAGTCCTAGGCCCAACCATCTTCAGCTGCTTCATCGATGACCTTCCTTCCATCATTAGGTCAGAAGTGGGGATGTTCACTGATAACTGCGCCATTCGTAACTCCTCAGATGCTGAAGCAGTCCATGTCCAAATGCAGCAAGACCTGGACAATATCCAAACTTGAGCAGACAAGTGGCAAGTAACATTCATGCCACGCAAAGACCATCTCCAACATGAGAACATCTAGCCATCTGCCCTTGATATTCAATGGCATTACTATCGCTGAATCCCCCACTATTAATGTCCTGGGTGTTTACCATTGACCAGAAACTGAACTGGACCAGTCACATAAATACTGTGGCTACAAAAGCATGTTAGAGGCTGGGAATTCTGCAGAGAATAACTCACCTCCTGACTTCCCAAAGCCAGTCCACCACCTAGAAGGCTCAAGTCAGGAGTGTGATGGAATACTCCCCACTTGGCCAGATGAGTGCAGTTCCAACAATACTCAGGAAGTTCGACACCATCCAGAACAAAGCAGTCTGCTTGATCGGCACCCCATCCACAAACTTAAATGTCCACTCCCTCCACAAGCACAGTGGCACCAGCGTGTACCATCTACAAGATGCACTGCAGCAACTCACCAAGTCTCCTTCAACAGCACCTTCCAAATCCATGACCTCTACCACCTAGAAGGACAAGGGCAGCAGTCACATGGGAACACCACCAACTGGTAGTTCCCCTACAAGCAACACACCATCCTGACTTGGAAATATATCACCGTTCCTTCACTGTCACTGGGTCAAAATCCTAGAACTCCCCCCTAACAGCACTGTGGGTGTACCTACACCACATGGACTGCAGCAGTTCAAGGAGGCAGCTCAACTCCACCTTCTCAAGGGCAATTAGGGATGAGCCATAAATGCTGGCCTAGCCAGCAACACCCACATACCATGAAAGAATAATCTAGTTAAAATGAATGCATTAAAATGTTCTTTGATCCTTCAGTCCCCAGCTAGCCTTCTAATGCTTACTGAACCATTTCATATGAAAGCTTCACTGCAGTGGTGTATATTGAAAAAAAGATTATATCAGTAGTTAGTAAATCTCTCCTTAGTTCTTTCACTAATTTTCTACGACCAGGTCTCTCATGACATTTCTCGTTGTGCCAGAGGATAAGGGATTTAATGTCACGACAATCCTAGCCACAGCTTGCAAGGAGTGCCACTGCAACTTGTTACAGAAGGAATTTCCATTGACAATACTAATAGAAATCAGTTACAATGTTAATTGCCAACATAAAAAGTATGACTAAAATTTATGACAACAAGCGAAGAGGTTTGTAGAGGTGTTAGCATTGGGAAAGCTAAGCAAGCAGGAGGGAGAAAGGATTAGAAGGACTTTATAAAACAGCAAATGTTAATGACCTGAAACTCGCTTTCCACAAGGGCGGTGTCAGCAGTGACGACCAATTATTTCTAGGGGAAATTTGATGGTGCTTGAGGGACTGGGGCAGTGGAACTAACTGGATTACTCTACAGAAAGCCTGCATGGCCTCGATGAGCTGAATGGCATCCTTCTGTGCCGTGCTAACCCTACATAGTGATAGAAGAAGAAAGGCGTGGGGGGGGGAGGTTTATGTACAGCATAAACCTGTTGGTCTGAATGAGCTGTGAGAGTTAAAAATACCATGTAAAATACATTCAGCCAGGTGATTGCAGGGTCAAACGGTCTGTCTCTCATCTATAAATAATATTCAAGCATAAGTGTGTAAAATAATAAACGGATGGACCATAGGACTGGGAAATACACTAGCTTAGTACACTGTTGTCTCAGCACAGAATTTCTCCGTTTTGGCAACCTGACCCAGAGGCCACAAGGAATACTGGTGCAAAATGGGGATTTCACACTGATGCAGTTTGGAGTTACTCTTCTAACTCTGAAATATAACAAGGGGTTAGTGGGGGGAGGTGGGGTGGTGGGCAAGCACTGGTCTTCGCATTATTTTGCTTAGGTACGGGGGCTCAATATGGTCACTGGGTGCAGAACGCATTCCGTTCCTAGGCCAAATATCTTACCTAAATCAGCATAAAGCATGGAATATTTTTCTGGAAAAGAGGAGTTGTAATGTTACCATCAGTAAAACTTCAATCAATTCCATAAATTCATTTATTGGTAACTTCTCAACTTATACACAGGCTGTAGATCAGCCATATGTGGAAGTTGGGACCTCTGAGTAATACTGACAGTGGATTCAATAGTTAGGGGAATAGGCAGGTATTTCTGCGGCTGCAGGTGTAAATCCAGGATGGTGTGTTGCCTCCCTAGTCCCAGGATTAAGGATGTCACTGAGCAGCTGTAGAACACCCGGAGGGGGAGGGTAAACAGCCAGTCGTGGTCCACATGGGTAAGAGCAATAGGCAGAAAGAGGGATGTGGTCCTACAGTCAGAATTTAGGCAGCTAGGTAGGAAATTATCAAACAGGACCTCAATAGTATTGTCCGAATTATCCCCAGCACCATATACGTCTGCATAGTCAGTATGAGAAGCTAGGTACCAAATTAAGCAGAACTTCAAAGGTAATAATCTCTGGATTATTCCCTGAGCCATGTGCAATTTGGCATAGGGCAAATAAGATTAGAGAGATGAATGCATGGCTCAAAGGCTGGTGTGGGGGAAGTGGGTTCTGATCTGAAACCCATTACGGAGACCTGGCTGCAGGGTGACAAGGATTGGGTCCTGAATATCGAGGGTATATGACATTGAAGAAGAAAAGGAAGCTGGTAAAGGTGGAGGGGTAACACTGTTGATCAAGGATGGCATTGATGCAATAGTTAGAGATGACCTGGGTTCAGGTGATCAGGATGTAGAATAGGTTTGGGTGGAGATGAGGAATAGTAGGGGAAATAAGTCATTATTGGGAGTGGTTTACAGGCCCCCTAACAGTAACCACAATGTAGGACAAAGTATACAAGAAATATTAGGTGTTTGCAATAAAGGGACGACAAGAACCATGGGTGATTTTAATCTACATAAGCTGGAAAAATCAGATTGGCAGTAGTAGCCTGGATGAGGAGTTCATAGAATGATTTCGAGCAAGGGAATCAAAGGTTATCAGGGGAATTTGAAACACAAACAGATCAGACATGATCTTAGTGAATGGTGGAGCAGACTCAAGGGGCCGAATGGCCTACTTCTGCTCCTTTTTCGTATCTATGTTCGTATGAAAGGATGCCCCAGAGGGGTCAAGGGCAGAACCTATTTGGATAGAGCTAAGGAACAAAAAAGGTGCAATTACATTGCTTGGTGTAGTTAATAGACCAGCAACTAACATGAAAGATGTAGAGAAACAAATTTGCAAGGAAATTACAGAGAAGTGCAAGAATTTTAGAGTAGTTATAATGGGGGACTTCAATTATCTGAATTCAGACCATATAGACTGGGATGATAGTAGCGTAAAGGGCAGAGAGGGGCATGAGTTTCTAGAGTGTGTCACTTGGACAATGCCAAGGAAAGACAGCATAACAAACCCATTGTTAAGGATTTGCTAAGGGCAAATCGTGATTAACTAACCTACTTGAGTTTCTTGATCAGGTAGAGGGCTGATGAGGGTCATGCTGTTGATGAGATGTACATGGACTTGCAAAAGGCAACTGATAAAGTGCCACACAAACTTTTGAACAAAGTTAGAGCTCGTGGAATAAAAGGGACAGTGGCATCATCAATACAAAATTGGCTGAATGACAGGAAACAAAGAGAAGTGGTTAATGATGGTTGTTTATCGGACTGCAGAAAAGTATATAGTGGAGTTCTCCAGGGGTTGTGTTATCTTCCTGATAATAATGACTTAGACCTTAGTGTACTAGGCACAATTTCAAACTTCACAGGTGATACAAAACTTGGAAGTAATGTGAACCATGAAGAGGTTAGTATTAAACTTGGAAAGGAGATTAACAGGTTGTGGATTGGACGAACAAATGACAGATGAAATTTAATGCAGAGAAGTGTGAAGTGATTCATTTTGGTAGGAAGAATGGAGACACCATATAAAATAAAGGGTCCAATTTTAAAGAGGGTGCAGGAACAGAGGGATCAGGGTGTACATATCTGGGTGTACAAATTACTGAAGGTGACAGGACAAGTTGAAAACACAGTTAACAATGCATACACTGGGCTTTATCAATAGGAGCATAGAGTACAAAAGCAAGGAAGTTATGTTAAACCTGTATAAAACACACCACACTTTAGCAAGGATGTGAAGCCAATAGAGAGATTGCAGAAAAGATTCATGAGAATGGTTCTAGGGATGAGTCACTTCAGTTGCGTAGATAGATAGAAGTTGGGATTGTTCTCCCTGAAGAAGGCTAAGAGGAGATTTGATAGATGTATTCAAAATCATGAGGGGTCTGGAAAAAAATAGGTAAGAAATTCTTTCCATTGGTGGAAGATGGCGAGCCAAAGGGCACAGATTTAAGGTTAAGTGGCAAAGGAAGCAATGGTGACATGAGGGAAAACTTCTCACAGTGAGTCGTTAGGATCTGGAATGCACTGCATGAGTGTGTGATGGAGGCAAGGTCAATTGAGGCTTTCAAAAGGGAAATGAAGAGCAAAGACACAATGGCCCAGCGGTCCCTGTGCTATAACCTCAAACCTGCTCTGCATTCAATAAGATCATGGCTGATCTGATTGTGGCCTTAGCTCCACTTTTCTGCTGCCCCCCATACCCACTCAAATAACCCTCGACTCCCTTGTAATTAAAAATGTAACTCAGTCATGAATATATTGAATAACCCAGCCTCCACTGCTCTCTAGGGTAGAGAATTCCAAAAATTAATAACCCTCCTGAGAGAAGAAATTCCTCCTGGTCTCCGTTTTAAATGGAAGACTACTGATTTTGAAGCTATGCCCTCTAGTTCTAGATTCCACAAAAGGGAACCATCCTCTCAGCATCCAACCTGTCGAATTAAGCCTTTCAGTTTTATATGTTTCAATAAGATCAGCTCTCATTCTTGTAAACTCCAATGAGTATAGGCCCAACATGCTAAACCTTGGGGGTTTGTGCACTCCCTCTGACACCTCTGCATGTTCCAGAAGTCTCACGATGCGTTTTGTGCCTTCCTGAATAAACCTTCTCCATTTTGGTCGGCCACAAGCCAGAGTCTCCCATGAGTCAGCAGGTACGTTTGAACTCTTCAGAGATGCTTTGAGGACATCTCTAAAGCGTTTCAGCTGCCCTCCTGGGTTTCCCCTGCCGCAAACAAGTTCTGTTAAAGCAGTTGCTTTGGGAGTCTAGTGAGAGGCATACGAATAACATGTCCCAACCAGGGAAGCTAGTTTTAAGTGATTAGCACCGCAATGCTGGGCCAATCGGCTTGGGAGAGGACACTGTTGCTGAATTCCCTTTTTTGCCACCCAATTTGGAGGATCTTGCAAAGGCACTACTGGCTGTACTTCTCCAGTGCTTGTAGGTGCCTGCTGTAGGTTGTTAAAGTCTCCAAAGCATATAGCAGGATGGGGATCACAGCTGCCCAGTAAATCAAATACTCTTTTCCTCAACAAAAACAGAATTACCTGGAAAAACTCAGCAGGCCTGGCAGCATCAGTAGAGAAGAAAAGAGTCGATGTTTCGAGTCCTCACGACCCTTCAACAGAACTTGTTTTTTTTTGTTGTTTTTACTCTTTTCCTCAGTCAGCTGAGCTAGCATATTGGAGGCGATGATGAATTTTGTCACCTATATCTGCCTTTGTAGAGAGGAGGCTCCCAAGACATGGAAAGTTGTCCATATTTTCCAAGATCTCGCCATAATGACTTTTGAAACCACCATGCACAATCCACACTGTCGACACAAGCCATTTTGCAGACTCGAGACCATTTCTAAACTTGGATTGATGGGAAAGGGGAACACAGCAAGTTTTTATTCTTCTCCCCATTAGGCTTAACTCCAAATAATTGATCAATTCAAACATATTCTTTACACAAAGACACAGGCAGCCTGGGAACTGAAAGTCAAATTTTAACACTTGATCTAAATCTGAAAATAGAGAATTACATTTGCTTTATTTTATTTTAATATAATCCCCAATATTGCTAGTATTTTGAAAGACCGCTGGCCAGATCCGGTCACAAGTTTCCACCCGTTTAGTGTTAAAACAAATCTTATAATCAGCCAACAACACCCCTGCAACCTTGGCAGCGTATGAACAAGTCACAAGCTTTGAGCAAAACAGAAACACTAGAAAACAAACAGCTGAGGAAGATGAATAAATTTCATTCTCATTTTTAGAATTCGCAGGAACTCCCAATTGTGAATGAAATGTGTGGAGAATGCAGTTTTAATTTTTTCTGATGACCATGTTTTCCCAAGACAGAGTGCCTGAATGGACACAATAGAAGCACAGAAAAGTTACAGCAGAGGCCATTCAGCCCATCGTGTCTACGCCAGCTGGAGAAGAAAAAAACCAGCTGCCCATTCTAATCCCACCTTCCAGCACCTGGTCCGTATCCTTGCAGATTCCAGCACTTTAGGTGCAGATCCAGGTGCCTTTTAAATGAGTTGAGGGTTTCTGCCTCCACCACCAAACCAGGCAGTGAATTCCAAACACCCACCATCCTCTGGGTGAAGTTGCTTTTCCTCATGTCCCCTCTAATCCTTCTACCTATCACCTTAAATCTGTGCCTCCTGGTAACTGGCCTCTCCACTATGGGAAACGGCATCTCTGTCTACAACATCCAGGCTCCTCATAATCTTGTACACCTCAATCAGGTCACCCCCTCAGTTCCAAGGAAAACAACTCCAGCCTATCCAATCTTTCCTCATCGCTGCAATTTTCAAGCCCTGGAAACATTCTTGTAAATCTTCTCTGTACCCTCTCCAAAGCAACTGTATCCTTCCTGTAATGTGGTACCAGAACCGTACACAAAATTCCAGCTGTGGCCGAACCAGCATTTTATACAGTTCCAGCATTACGTCCTGCTTTTGTATTCTATACCTTGTCCAATAAAGGAAAGCATTCCATATGCTTTCTTTATCACCTTATCCGCCTGCCCTGCCACCTTCAGGGACCTGCGGACATGCACACCAAGCTCTGTCACTTCTTCAACCCCTCCCATTATCCTCCCGTTTATTGTGTATTCCCTAGCTTTGTTTGCTCTCCCCAAATGCATTACCTCACACTTCACTGGATTGAATTCCATCGGCCACTTTTCTGCCCACTTCAACAAACCATTGATATCATTCTGGAGATAACAGCTATCCTCTTCACTATCAACTACACGGCCTATTTTTGTGTCATCTGCAAATTTCCCAATCATGCCTCCCACATTTAAGTCCAAATCATTAATATATACACAACAAACAGCAAGGGACCCAACATTGAGCCCTGTGGAACACCAATTTCTATTCAGGAAAACATCCATCAACCATCACCTTTTGTTATCTGTCTTTGAGCCAATTTTGAAACCAACTTGCCGCATTCCCTTGTATCCCATGTGCTCTTACTTTTCTGACCATTCTGCTATGTGGGAGCTTGTCCCTGCCGCTGCAAACGCCGATCTGTGGAACACTGTTAGGCATTTGTAAAGATTTGCTATTGGCACTGACCCTCACACCCATTAAGGAACGTTCAGATTAGAAATGAACTGTAGTTTGCACAAACAGGGAAGGATCTGGTTTATATTTTGTCTAAGTTAAAAGGCTCTTGTTTGGGATAGTATGGTGGTAAACCAGGGCTCTGTGACATTAGCTGGAGGTAAGTCAAGAGGCCACCTGTACACAGGACTGATAACAACCCTCAATCCTCCCCAACATACCAGGCAGGGGGAGAGATTTTCCTGAGCTTTGCCAGTAGACTGGAAACCAATGGAACCTTTTAAATTAACAGACACTTTACAAATCTTTACAAATACCTAACGGTGTTCCACAGATCAGGGATTGTGGAGGCAGGGAAAGGGGGAGAACGGGGCACTTGGGGCAGGGGACACCAAACACTTGGGGGGGGGAAGGGGAGGGGACACTGGACACTTGGAGGGGGGGGGAGAGGGGGAGGGGACACCGGACACTTGGTGGGGGGGGGGGGGGGGGGGACACTTGGAGGGTGGGGGGGAGGGGGGCACCTGGAGGGGGGCAGGGGGAGGGGGCACCTGGAGGGGGGCAGGGGGAGGGGGCACCTGGAGGGGGGCAGGGGGAGGGGGCACCTGGAGGGGGCAGGGGGAGGGGGCACCTGGAGGGGGGCAGGGGGAGGGGGCACCTGGAGGGGGGCAGGGGGAGGGGGCACCTGGAGGGGGGCAGGGGGAGGGGGCACCTGGAGGGGGGCAGGGGGAGGGGGCACCTGGAGGGGGCAGGGGGAGGGGGCACCTGGAGGGGGCAGGGGGAGGGGGCACCTGGAGGGGGGCAGGGGGAGGGAGCACCTGGAGGGGGGCAGGGGGAGGGAGCACCTGGAGGGGGGCAGGGGGAGGGGGCACCTGGAGGGAGGGAGGGGGACACCTGGAGGGGGGCAGGGGGAGGGGGCACCTGGAGGGGGGGCAGGGGACACTTGGGGGGAGGGGACACTTGGGGCGGGGGGATTGGCTGTGGGTATCTCTCCCTCTTTCCCCCATACCCCGGGATCGCTCTCTCTCTCTCTCTCTCAGGCACAGGGCCCAGAACCCAGAACCCGGATCCGGCTGCAGCTGCTATCATCAGCACCCCCCACTCCCCTTCCCCTCCACGCGGCCCACGGCTCCGGGAGCTGGACTGCCCCCACGAGGGGGGTCCTCTGCCCCTGCTTCACCCCCTCACCCTCACCGTGCTGTCCGGGTATCGGCGCTTCGGGGCTGCCCGCTCTCCGTGCTCCTGACTCCGCATTAGACCCGCCCTCAGCACCGCCTCCTCACCCCTCATTGGACTACTAGCGGACAAAAGCCGCCGCTTTCTGCACTCTGAGTGGTTCAATGGAATGGCCATCACTTTTCTCTCCTGGACGAGCTGCTGTGCCTCATGGTGATTGGGCAGTCTCCCTGTCCATCAACCCGTCTGCGATCCGCCCCTTTCCTGGGATGGTGACTGGCAGTAAGCGACAGCAGCGATTGGCGAAGCAGCTGTCAATCACCTACTTGATCCGGGGCGGGGTTAGTGAGCAGGAGATTTAACTGAATCCATTTGAAGAGCAATGATTATCAGAGTGGCCAAGAACTCCATCTAACCCCATCCCTCACCCCACTCTCCATCCCTCACACTCTCCATCCCTCACACTCTCCATCCCTCACACTCTCCATCCCTCACCCCACTCTCCATCCCTCACACTCTCCATCCCTCACACTCTCCATCCCTCACACTCTCCATCCCTCACACTCTCCATCCCTCACCCCACACTCCATCCTTCACCCCACACTCTCCATCCCTCACCCCACTCTCCATCCCTCACCCCACTCTCCATCCCTCACACTCTCCATCCCTCACACTCTCCATCCCTCACCCCACACTCCATCCTTCACCCCACACTCTCCATCCCTCACCCCACTCTCCATCCCTCACACACTCCATCCCTCACACTCTCCATCCCTCACACTCTCCATCCCTCACACACTCCATCCCTCACCCCACACTCCATCCCTCACACTCTCCATCCCTCACACTCTCCATCCCTCACACTCTCCATCCCTCACCCCACACTCTCCATCCCTCACACTCTCCATCCCTCATCTCACACACTCCATCCCTCACCCCACTCTCCATCCCTCACCCCACTCTCCATCCCTCACACTCTCCATCCCTCACACTCTCCATCCCTCACCCCACTCTCCATCCCTCACACACTCCATCCCTCACACTCTCCATCCTAACACACTCCACCCCTCACACTCTCCATCCCTCACCCCACTCTCCATCCCTCACCCCACACACTCCATCACTCACACACTCCATCCCTCACACTCTCCATCCCTCACCCCACTCTCCATCCACCACACACTCCATCCCTCACACTCTCCATCCCTCACCCCACTCTCTATCCCTCACACACTCCATCCCTCACACTCTCCATCCCTCACCCCACTCTCCATCCTTCACACACTCGATCCCTCACACTCTCCATCCCTCATCCCACTCTCCATCCCTCACACACTCCATCCCTCACACTCGCCATCCCTCACCCCATTCTCCATCCCTCACACTCTCCATCCCTCACACTCTCCATCCCTCACCCAACTCTCCATCCCTCACACACTCCATCCCTCACACTCTCCATTCCTCACCCCATTCTCCATCCCTCACACTCTCCATCCCTCACACACTCCATCCCTCACACTCTCCATCCCTCA
>NC_135894.1:29806995-29924495 GCF_964194155.1 Cetorhinus maximus
GGATGAGCAGAAATTTCCCCCAATTAAATATTGGAAAAGTCGAAGCCATTCCATCTGATCCCCGCCCCAAACCCCATTCTCCAGTCCTCTCTCTGGCAACTGTCTGAGGCTGAATCAGACTAATCGCAACCTTGGCATCCAGTTTGACACTGAGCTGGACTTCCAACCCCATATCCACCCCATCAACAAGGCCGCCCACTTTCATCTCCTTGACCTGTCGCTGGTCCTGCCTTAAATCATATGCTGCTGCAATCCTGAGCCACATCTTTGTTACCTCTGGACTTGACTGTTGACCAATCGTCTTCTGGCCAGTCCTCTCATCTACCACCCTCCTAAGCTCTGAGTTAAGGTAGAAAATCAGCCGTGGTTTATTTAAAGGCTGGTGGAGGCAGGTTTGATGGAGGTACTCAAGTGGGAATTGGATTGCTGAATCCTGAAACCTGAAAAAAAAGACTGTGCAAGGTTCTGGGGATAAGGCAGGGGAGTGGGGCTAGGTGGAATGCTCTTTCAGAGAGACAGTGCAGACTCGATGGGCCGAATTGCCTCCTACTGCACTGTAAAGATACTGCGATATGAGCTTATTGGTGGAGCACGCTCAAAGGGCCAAATGGACTATTCCTGCTGATATTTTGTATGTACATATTGTAGCTCTGCCTTGCTTAAAATCAATGCCGATGAAGATTTTGCTGCTTTTCAGCCAACCTTCAGCGGTGAGATGTATCATTCCAAGATCAGTTTGAAAATGGAGAAGCAACAAAATCAAATCAATCTCACCTGAACTATCAGCATGGTGAGCTGAATGAGCTCCTTCTGTGCTGTTTCATTCTGTGAACAGAACTGTTGCTGAAACAATTATCATCAGCAGCATAATCATGATCCAGTATTTCTTGACAAAGAAGTTTTGCCTTAATGCTCTGAAGAAGGGTCATACGGACTTGAAACGTCAACTCTGTTTTTCTCTGCGCAGATGCTGCCAGATCTGCTGAGTTTTTCCAGCATTTTCTGTTTTTCTTTCAGATTTCCAGCATCCGCAGTATTTTGCTTTTAAGTTATGCCTTAATCATGATTCAATTGGTGTAGAACAGACACTGTAGTTCCAGTCATACGGCAGATTTCATTCCCTAAAGGACATTAGTGAACCAGATGGATTTTTACGATAACTGACAATGGTTTCATGGTCATCATTGCTGAGACTAGCCTTTTAATTCCATATACATTAATTGAACCCACGTCCCCAGAGCATTAGCCCGGGCCTCTGGATTACTAGCCCAGGGACATTTCCACAACGCCACCTCCCAAATTTGACAAGACACTCGGTCCCTGTGGCACTTCACTAGTTAGCTTGCCAATCTGAAAATGACCCATTTATCCCAACTCTCCATGTCCTGTTAGTTAGCCAATCCCCTATCCATATTACCCCGAACACCATGAGCTCTTATCTATTTGCCACCTTCCAATCCTCTGGAACCCCTCATATTGAAAGAAGATTGGAGACTTATGGCAAAGCTGTCTGCTATCTCCATTCCCACTTCCTTTAGCAATCTAGGAAGCAAACCACTCGGACCAGGCAACTTATCCACTCCAAGCATTGCCAGCCTTTCCAGTGCACCCCATCCATTATCTCTATCATCTTCGCTTCCACCGATATTTTGTCAGCACCCAGTTCCTTCGTAAGCACTGATACAAAGCACTCTAAGTATTCTAGACTTGCCCTGGGCTTCTCAACAGATATCATCCTCTTTATCCAGAATCTCCTCCTGTCAGTCACCCATTTCTCTTCCAATCCCACTGTGTTTAAGTTTATCGCCACTGCATCTTTCCATCTGGTTTTGGGCCTTCCTCCTCTTCTTCCTGGCAGTCCCATCTCCATCACTCTTGTCACCACATTTCCTCTCTCTCTCTCGCTACAACAGATTGACCATACCATTTCAATTTCTTCTCAGCTGCTTTCTTCGATGCTCCCACAACCTTCACTGACCCCAATGTACTGGTTCCTAATTTTGTCCTTTCTTGTTACTCCACATTCTTCTCAGCACCCGCAAATTATTAGTATCCATTGTTCCCCTCTTCTTGATGTTACTCAACTTTCTGCACGAACTAACAAGGTTGGTCTCACAACTCTTATTAATTCTTCCTTTCAGTTTCAGCGATATTTTTATGTTAACTGCCATTCTATCCTCATATTCTCTGTTTGCCAATCTTATTTTTCTCTTCATTTCCCCTCTCAACCCATTGTACTTGACCTGCTACTCTCTTGAAGAATTCACTTGGCACACATCACCTTTTTGTTTCATCATATTCTCTCTTCCTCATCATCCAAAGAACTCTTTGTATCCAGTTTGGTGCATGTTTTTTTTTACTTCATTTTATCATTGGAAAAATATTAACACTGAAATTTCCACACTAATCAAACTGAAATGCAGCAAACTTCTACTTTTGCATCGAGCTTGAGTATTAATCTATTGTTATGTTTTATCTGGGGCAATAGTAACTGTTGGTGCTGGCTGATGGGCTGGACTTAGTCTATTCAGAAATACGGATGGGAGGACATAGACTTAGCTTTGGTTTCTTCCTTTTCACAATACACATAGGGTTAATAAAAATGCATACACAGGAATTGAGAATGGAATGAGGTAACAGATCATCAGAGTCAAGTAATAGGCAAACTTTGACATTGAAGCTAGCTAGTGGTGTATAAATAGTCATAAGGAGGCCTGGAGAAATGGGAGATATGGAATTGTAGGGATACGCATGTTCCAGTGGTTTATGAACTTGGACGGTATCCTATCAAAGTCAGTTTCAGTACTCTATGCTAATTAGTCACTTTAATGATTTAAAGTAGCACACAACATTGAAACTGTTTTCATCCTATGTATACTGTTTTAATTAATTCATCAAACTTTAAACCAAGGAATCAATGTCAAGATAGCAGAGTGATCAGCTCTCATAGGCACTTGACTTCTTCTGCCTCCTCTCAAGGCTCTCACCAACTGTAGTGCCAGACCTGCCACTATGACCCAATTTTAGACTGTTCTTGCTGATTGGAGCGCAAGATAAAATTAGTTCCATTTTGACCGCCCACTGTTGCTGGACAGAAATGCTGAACACAGCCATTTGTTCAGGAACCATTAAACTTGGAAACTACACCAGCTTACTCATACAGCAGTTCTTGTTTTTCCCAACAATTTCTAATCATCTCAGTAGTATCAAACCAAGAATTGTTTTAACTCATTTTGTTTTTAATCGGTTTTTTGGGCTCCTTGCAGCAATTTCTTCAAAGGTTACCTTTTCATTTTAACAACCCTAGAGCATTGTGTATTTAATTCTTACCCTTTAGAATTAAAGCAGGGTTGAAAATGAGGTTATGGTTGAAGCCTGCAGTCGGTGCTCACTTCTAGGAACAAGATGAGATATTGTTCTTAGAGCTTATACTGTTTCAGCAAAGCTCTATGTATGTGACCAAAGACAGGAATCAGAGTGGAAACAGGAGGGTCAATTAATGCAACAAGCATAAGGGGGCTCAGGGTTGTACTTGTGGACAGAGTGGAGGTGTTTGGCACAGCAGGTGCCTTTCTTGGCTATTTACACACTCTCCAACCCACTCCCAACTATTTACTTCCTCCCATACACTACTACCCAACACCCATCTATCTCCACCCGTGCACTCCCCAATCAACTCCTTTCTATTTATATTCAATGGAAGCAATTATCCAAAGCAAATATTGTGAAGACTCGCTAGTGGGCAGAGTCTTGAAAAGTAGATTTGTACGAAATACAGTTAAGTCCTCGTTTTAACTATTAACATTGTTTCATTTTAAAGTCATTCTTTAGGGCGTTTGCCAGTGCTGCACTTAAATGACCCAAAAGCGAAAACGTCAATACAAATTAGGAAGAGTTGTGCGTTGTCATCGCCATCGGCAGATCAATAGAAGTGATATCGGGAGGTTTGTCTGCAACCTCAGGAGTTGGCTTGGGAGATTCCCAGTTCAGCCCTGCTTCCACCTCGCTCTCATCCTGCTCCTGTTGCCTCGCTTGTTCCTGCTCTCTCCCCATTTTTGCCTCATTCCAAGTGGCCAAAAGTACTATCAATTCACCGTTTCATGTTCACGATCCGCCAGGGATCGGGCGGGGTTAGCCATCGGCGATCAGGGGAGACATGCTGGGGAACCTAATTCCAATTTATACATTATAATAAAAGCAAAATGCTGCGGTTGTGGGAGATCTGAAATAAAAACAAAGTGCTGGAAAAACTCAACAGGTCTGACAGCATCTGTGGAGAGAGAAACTGAGTTAACGACTCATATGGACTCAAAACATTAACTCTGTTGCTGCCAGATCTGCTGAGTTTTTCCAGCACTTTGTTTTTATTCCTGTTTATACATCAATTTGTATGGAAAAATCTGATTTGCTTAACATTATACTTTTAAAGAACGCAACTAGGATAAGGAATTACTGGTAGAAGTGAGATTGATAAATTTGAGTCTGTATCCCACATTACCAAAACAACAGATACCTGCAAGTGTTTACAACATAGAAATTGAATGTGAAGCTCCAGAAAATTAAAGAACAAATGTGTATTTATATAACACTATTCACACTTTAGGGCATTCCAAAATGCTTCTTAACTCTAAGTACTTTGAAATTGTAACTGTTCTAATAATGGAAGGTTCTACAAACAGCAATAAGATAAATGACCAGGTGTGGAGCACAAGTCCTTGACTCTGAGGTAAGAGTGCCAGCACTAAAACAAAGCTAACACTGATCCAGAGACTAAAGCTCAATTTAAAACCAACAGCTAATCTAAGAGGCAACTATTACCCCAAAATTATTCAATTAAATAAAAGCAAAATACTGCGGATACTGGAAATCTGAAATAAAAACAGAAAACGTTGAAAATATTCAGTCTGGCAGCACCCATGGAGAAACAGTTAACATTGAGTCCAATATGATGCTTCTTCGGAATACAAAGAACAGTCATATTCAACTCGAAACGTTAACACTGTTTCTCTCTCCACAGATACTGCCAAACCTGAGTATTTCCGTTTTTATTTTATACATCATAAATTTTCCTCCTTCATGGGGATAGGGCCGATCAGACAACAGTTAGCCTCCAGGTCCTCATTATTCATGAATCAACCAACCTATACAATGAATGTAAAAACAAAAAGCTAAAAGCTACTGCGGATGCTGGAAATCCAAAACAAAAACAGAATTACCTGGAAAAACTCAGCAGGTCTGGCAGCATCGGCGGAGAAGAAATCAGTTAACGTTTCGAGCCTTCATGGCCCTTCGGCAGAACTGAAGCATAGTTAGAAGAAGGGAGAAATATAAACTGGTTTAAGGTGGGGTGGGGGGGGGGGGGAGAGACATTGAGGGTGTGGTGATTGTGGAGATGAGCGGATAATCAAAAGATGTCACAGACAAAAGGATCAAAGAGGTGTTGAAGGTGGTGATATTTGTCTAAGAAAAGTGCTAATTAAGAATGGAAGACAGGATATTCAAAGTACAGCTCTAGTGGGGGTGGGGTGGAAAGACTAACAAGGTTTTAGTTTTAGATTTAAAAATAATGGAAATAGGTGGGGAAAGAAGAATCTATATAAATTATTGAAAAAAAAGCGGGGGGGGGAGGGGGGTGGAGAAACGGGGTGGGGATGGGGGGAGGGGGAGTTTTAAGATCTAAAGTTGTTGAATTCAATATTCAGCCCGGAAGGCTGTAAAGTGCCTAGTCGGAAGATGAGGTGCTGTTCCTCCAGTTTGCGTTGGGCTTCACTGGAACAATGCAGCAAGCCAAGGACAGACATGTGGGCAAGAGAACAGGGTGGAGTGTTAAAATGGCAAGCGACAGGGAGGTTTGGGTCTTTCTTGCGGACAGACCGCAGGTGTTCCGCAAAACGGTCGCCCAGTTTGCGTTTGGTCTCTCCAATGTAGAGGAGACCGCATTGGGAGCAACGAATGCAGTAGACTAAGTTAGGGGAAATGCAAGTGAAATGCTGCTTCACTTGAAAGGAGTGTTTGGGCCCTTGGACAGTGAGGAGAGAGGAAGTGAAGGGGCAGGTGTTGCATCTTCTGCGTGGGCATAGGGAGGTGCCATAAGTGGGGGTTGAGGAGTAGGGGGTGATGGAGGAGTGGACCAGGGTGTCCCGGAGGGAACGATCCCTACGGAATGCCGTCAGGGGGGGTGAAGGGAAGATGTGTTTGGTGGTGGCATTATGCTGGATTTGGCGGAAATGGCGGAGGATGATCCTTTGAATGCGGAGGCTGGTGGGGTGATAAGTGAGCACAAGGGGGACCCTATCATGTTTCTGGGAAGGAAGAGAAGGCGTGAGGGAGGATGCGCGGGATATGGGCCGGACACGGTTGAGGGCCCTGTCAACGACCGTGGATGGAAAACCTCGGTTAAGGAAGAAGGAGGACATGTCAGAGGAGCTGTTTTTGAAGGTAGCGTCATCAGAACAGATGCGACGGAGGCGAAGGAACTGAGAGAATGGAATGGTGTCTTTACAAGAAGCGGGGTGTGAGGAGCTGTAGCTGTGGGAGTCGGTAGGCTTGTAATGGATATTGGTGGACAGTCCATGAAGGCTCGAAACGTTAACTGATTTCTTCTCCGCCGATGCTGCCAGACCTGCTGAGTTTTTCCAGGTAATTCTGTTTTTGTTCTATACAATGAATGATTGCATTTCCAAAGTACTTCTTTGCTTGTGAAGCACTTTGCATGTCCTAAGGTTCTAATAAATACAAGTCCTTTACTTTGGTTATTAAAAGTCTCTTTCTTGTTTCGTAAAGGATTTCAAATAAGTGCCAAAATTGCAGTTGAGAAGAGCAATTGTGACCTTCACCAGCTCCCGATTCCCCAATTTTCAAATTCTCACCTTTGTCTTTAAATCCCTTGCCCTTCCCCATCTCTGTTTTCAGCCTGACAATTAGTCTTTGAACACCACCCACACACTGTTCTCTGACTCTGGCCATGTGTTCTACCCCTCTTTTCAATTTACTCTTAGTGGCCAAGCTTCACTCGCTAGAATTCCCTCCACAATACCTAACTGCCTCCACCTCCCCTTGTTAAAGACCATATCTCTGCCCAACCTTGTGGTTACCCTTCAATCTCCCATTGGCTTAGACTTCTTTTCACCATGCATCTGTAAAGGACACTATAGGACATTTTTCTATGTTAACAGGCATTATATAAAAATTATGAGTAAGCATTTCATATGCCAAAGGAACAAGTTTTACAAACACTCAATTTACATGCAGACCAGAGAAGCTGACATTCTAATGATCTTTACAGTAATAAACCACATCAGCAAGTTAGGTGGAGTAACTCTTCATCTTCACTGCATGGCCAGTACATCTAGCAGAGTGGATCATCTGCCTATTGTTATAATCCATCTAATTTTTATTCCACTAAAATCAAAATCCAAGTGGTTATAGAACAAGTAGGTGATCAGCTCTGCCGGAATACTGCCAATTGGGTGAGGACAAAAATTTACCTCTTGCTTACTGACCACTAAACCTTTCCTAATTGATTGGAAGTGGTCCAGACAGGTCAAAAAACCTAAAAGTATATTGTTGACCTGTGTTGATGGACAGGAGGGCTTTACATTGCAACTGGGGACAATGTAGCTGCTGGAGGTACCTTTGGATGATTGCTTGCACATTTCAGATGTAGCAGTAATTCACCACAGTACTGCTAAATCTAGGACCACCACCCATCATCTTACCTCCCCTTCCCAATTTTTTGCAATAAACAATGTTAAGTGTTTTCCTGCTAACTGCAATAATTCCATCAGACTTCAGGTGAAAATAACTTGCATTTATTACTTACACCTATAACACAGTAAAAATGCCCAAGGCACTTCATAGAAGGGTTAACAAAATTTGACACCGAGCCACAAGGAGATATTAGGACAGGATGAAAATCTTGGTCAGAAGTGGGTTTTAAGGAGGAGACACACCCAGGGAATTTTAGGGAGGGAATTCTAGAGGCACAGTCAACGATGGTAGAACGATCAAAACTGGGCACGCGCAATGGGCCAGAACTGGAGGAACGCTGATATCTTAGAGGGTTGTGGGGCTGGAGGAGATTAGAGACAGGGAGGGGAAAGGTGATGGAGGGATTGAAAAATAAGAATGAGAATTTGCTAACCAGGTGTTGCCAGAAGCAGAGCTAATGCAAGTCAGCGAGCACAGGCACGATGAATAAATAGGACTTGATGTGAGTTAAGCCACAGGCAGCAGAGTTCTGGATGAGTTCATGTTTAAAGGAGTTGCAAATGGGAGACCAGCCAAGACAGCACAGGAATAGTCAACTCTAAAGGTAACAATGGCATGGATGAGGGTGTCAGCAGATGAGTTGAGGCAGAGGTGGAGATGGGCTTCAACACTATCAGAATACAATGCTGATTCCATTCTCATTCTCCACCTCCATATTTTTCAGCATTCTCGCCCAAAGCTATTCCCCTTTCAGTCAAACAAATAGCTGGGTGGGCTACACAACTGCCATCAATATGCCTCTATCTGACAGGAAACCCTCTCCCCCCCCCACAAAACTGTCTTTTCATCTGCACTTTTACTGCAACATTCTAACAGCTGGACTTGGATTTAAAGTAATGGTGCAGCAAAACACAATTGAAGGATCTGATGACACGCCAGTGTATTAGCACTCAGTAAAATCTCAATCAGTGGGCACATCTCACAATTTTATTTTTGACAGCATTATCTTTGCATACACAAGTTACTGTGCAAAAATATTTTAAACAGCTTTCTGTAAGGACTTTATGCAAAGATGCGATTATGTTTAAAAAATCATTAAATCCAGCATACACTCTACAGAGCTCAATTTAATGCATAACTATAGGCTGTCAGGGGATACATTACTTTCTTTTTTATTTAGTACAACAAAAAAAAACTTGACGTCTTAACAAAAGAATTACCAAGACAGATGCAGTAAATGCTGCTGTCAAACCAGTCACAAATCTAAATTAATCTGATAAAAATGGCCACTGAAACACTATGTTTTGCAGGATTTTGCACTCTTACTCAACTTGCAAGTTGTTAATTCTAAACCATATATTTTAAAAAGAAACACTTTTTAAAAAAAAATAATGCAGTATTTTACACCAAACAAGGCAATTAACTTTCATGAGTTGAAAATCTAGGCAAATTTATTTACTACAACAATCAAGACCGAATAGCACTGAACATATTTCTGAACTGCATTCAGTTATCATTTCCTTTCTGCCGCAGGTTTCTGGATTTGCCATTTTCAAGTTTTCTTTTTTTAAATACCGTCTCTCCACCTGCGTCATCCCTCAGGGAAGTTATTTCTTTTTGTTTAAACTTAACTTTGGGCTCATGCTTTACATCAATCACTGGTGTTGCTGAGCAGTCAACTGTCGGTAACTGCAAGTCGATCTGCTCTCTGTGGGGAAAAAGGCAAAAGTTTAAGTAAGCGGACCAATTAACAATTAACATTAATACTGCAGACACGGAACTAAATAAAGCTTCTGATCAATTTAAGCAGTTATAATTTATACAAAGAACAAAGTAAAGTACAGCACAGGAACAAGCCCTTGGGCCCTCCAAGCCTGCACCGATCATATTGCCTGTCAAACTAAAACATTTTGCACTTCCGGGGTCCGTATCCCTCTATTCCCATCCTATTCATGTATTTATCAAGCTGCCTCTTAAACACCACTATCGTACCTGCTTCCACCACCTCCTCTGGCAGCGAATTCCAGACACTCACTACCCTCTGCGTAAAAAACTTGCCCCGCACATCTCCTCTAAAGTTTTCTCCTCTCACCTTAAATCTATGTCCCCTAGTAATTGACTCTTCCACCCTGGGAAAAAGCTTCTGACTATCTACTCTGTCCATGCCACTCATAATTTTGTAAACAAGACCTTTCACATCCATAGCCAGTTCCAAAGCACTTTACAGAAACATAGTGACTATGTAATGTAGGAAAAGTGGCACCAATTGCCACACAGCAAGGTCCTATATACAGCAACAAGACTGTATGACTAGATTTCTATGATTTTTTATGTAATGCTAGTTGAGAGATGAACATTTACTGGGATACTGGGGAAAATTTCCCTGCTCTTCTTCAAATGCTGCCATGGGACTTTTTTTTAACATTCAGCCAAAAGGGTAGACAGAGTTTCAGTTTAACATCTCATCAAAACGATGACACCTCTGACAGTACAGCACCCCAAATACCAGACAGGAATGGGGAGTCTGGAACACGACTTAAATCCACAGCTGTCTGACTTGGAGGTGAGTGTGCTTCCGAATGGTTATGATCCTATGATTCTTTGAACTGAGCCAGGGCTAATATTAACACATCAACTGCTCTAATAATTAGACACGATTTTATCCTTATAATTTTCTCCTCCTGGTTTTCCTGTACACATTACCCAAATTATAACCATTTACCACCTATGTTGAATTCACTGTTACACCTACAGGAACTGTATCCTGCTGTAGTGCTACATACACACACTATTTTCTGATCACTTTTTTCAATATTGCCCCCCACTTCCACCATCTCCCATGCCCACATTGCTGACATTGTTACCCTTTACAGCCACAAAGTTCTTTAGGTGCCTGGCTACAGCCAGAGGAGGAAGTGACTGACAGTAGGTCACACCAATGGCATGTTGAGCTGCCAGGATCCCAATACCCTCCAGATTTACCTGACATTAGCATTTAAAGCCAAGAATATGGAGCCTTTTTTGGCCCCAATTAGAGCCTTGTTTAAGGTGACTGGTTAATTTCTCTTCAGAAGATGGCACTCTTTTGGAAGTACATTTGCAGTAGGGAGATGGTGGCATAGCAGCTAATGCAATGACGAGTTCAAAGCCCACCACGGCAGCTGCTGGAATTTGAATTCAATTAATAAATCTGGAATATAAAGCTAGTCTCAGTAATGGTGACCATGAAAATGTCGTCGATTGTTGTAAAAAACCCACCTGGTTCACTAATGTGCATTAGGGAAGGAAATCTGCCGTCCTTACCTGGTCTGGCCTACATGTGACTCCAGGCCCACAGCAATGTGCTTGACTCTTAAATGCTCGCCGAAATAGCCTAGCAAGCCACTCAGTTCAAGGGCAATTGGGGATTGGCAACAAACGTTGGCCTTGCCAGTGATGTCCACATTCCATGAAGGAATAATTTTTTTTAAAACTGCCTTCTATAGCACAAAGGCAAAGGCATATTAGCAGTGTCCTGTGCATTGTAAATCTCAAAGGAATGTCATCCATTGTTGTCCCAGGTGGAAAGATCAAAACGATCAAGTCACGTGACCAATGCTCCCTCTAATTTTTTTCCAGCCACGCGCTGAACCAATTTTGTCATGTACACTAATATCAAGGTAATATGGGGATGTACACTATGAGTAGAGACAAAAAACCCTCCGTGTAATAAATATTTTTTCAAAGTTACAAAAGGTATGGAAGGAGAAGAAAGAGTACCACAGCCAGCCATAGACATGGAACATCACATCTAGACAGTCCACAAATTTGGCATCTGAACTCAACCTCTAGGTTTTGAGTTCAGCACCATAACCACTACACTACCATGCACGAGAGGGGCATTTGTTAGTTTTTATATCGTAACTATATTTTAGTCATTTGACAGAAGAAAAGTTGAATTGGTAGCAATGGCCCAAGACAAGGCAAGTTCAAAATAGAAAGAGCCAAGGAGGTTTGTCTTTTGAATTGATGGAAAATGTGGAGAAGGCAACTTTTTTTTTCAGTTTACTGAGTGTTTTCTTTACTTAAAACTGCTAATGAATAGTGAGGTAAATAGCTCAGTAATTTCTTCACACAACAACCAAACAATCGGGCACAGGTAAAGGATCTCTGTGAATTTGGAGAGTAGTTGGCTCTTGTGAACTGGAGGGTGAAGGTCTGAGAGACACTGGGCTGAATTTTTGTCCAGGTTTAGAGGTGGGTTTTGGTGCACGAATGGCCACACTGGTTTTTTTTTGGAGGAAATCTGATTTCCCTCTGCATTCTTGACCCCATGCCATTTTCCTCTGGCCTTTTTGTGGGTCAGGAATGCCAAGCATGCAAATGCACACCCACCTCCACTGATGTTGGGTTCCCCATTTTAAACGGGGGATGAAGATCGGATTTGGTGGTGTGGGGTTCTGGGAGCCCATTAAAAGCAAATCAGGTTTGAGACTTTGTGAAGAAAATTAAAAGTCTGCTGAGGAGTCGGGAACATTTGGAAAGGTAAGTGTAAAATGTTTTCACTATTAGATGCTGAGCAGGGTGAGAGTTAAGGTTTAGGGGGTCTTTGAACAATGTTGGGAGCCATGCTTCTGTCGCTGAGAACCGAGGCAGACCTTTTCACCAGCCTGTTTCCACACCCGCACTGGTTTGCAGCTTGCACACTACACTGTGAACCTGAACCCTTCAGCAAAAGAGAAAAATCCCCAAAGTCACATCAGTTGGAAGTGCAGTTGGTGAGCTGCAAAATTGTCTGACTCACAAGTGGGCTCCCAAGAGAAAATCCAATCCACAGTGTCCCTGTGGTGAATTGAAGGTGGGAAACTATATCTGGGAACTGGGGAAGAGAGTGTTGTGGTGAAAAGAGAATAGAATCCCAGGAGGGAGAATAACTGTTGAGGTATTTCTTGAGGAAATGGTGTCATTTATTCTATCTAAAGTGTTTCAGAATTGATGGCCCATATTGAAGTAAATAAATACAATTTGATAGCAATTACAGAGACATAGCTGCAGGACGACAAAGATTGGGTCCTTAATATTGAGGGGTACATGACAATCAAGAAGAATAGGAAGCTAGATAAAGATGGAGGGGTAGTACTGTTAATCAAAGAGGGCATTGGTGCAATAGTTAGAGGTGACCTTGGAGATCAGGATGTAGAATCGGTTTGGGTAGAGATGAGGAATAGTAGGGGAAAAAAGTCATTAGTAGGAGTGGTCTACAGGCCCCCTAACAGTAGCCACAGTGTAGAGCTCAAGATTATTCAAGTATTCAAGAGAAAATACTGTGTGCTTGTGATAAAGTGACAGCAATAATCATGGGTGATTTTAATCTATACAAACTGGAAAAATCAGATTGGTAGTAGTAGCCTGGATGAGGAATTCTTAGAATGCTTTCGAGATAGTTTCTTGGAGCAGCATGTTCTGGAACCAACAACACATCAGGTTATATTAGACTTGATATTGTGTAATGTAACAGGATTAATTAATGACCTCGGAGTAAAGGCATCCCTAGAGAGCAGCGACCACAATATGATTGAATTTACATCCAGCTTGAAAGGGAGAAGAGTGGGACTAAAGCTAGTATCTTAAACTTAAACAAGGGCAACTATGTGGGGATGAAAGCTGAGCTAGCTGAAGTGAGCTAACTGGGAAACTAGGCTAGAGGATGGATCAATAGAGAATCAGTGGCAGACATTTAAGGTGATATTTCAGAGTATTCAGAATAAGTATCCTACTATAAAGAAAAATTCTAAGGGGAGGACCCACCATCCATGGTTAATTAAAGAAGTTAAGAAAAGCATCAAACTTAAGGAAAAAGCATTCAAACACCACAAAGATGAGTCACAGGACAGATGATTGGACAGAATATAAAGAATGGCAGAGAATGACTAAAAGGTTAATCAGGAGAAAGAAATTAAGGTATGAGAGGAGGCTAGCTAGAAATGTAAAACGGATAGCAAGAGTTTCTACAGGTATTTAAAAAGGAGTGAGTAAAGTGAGTATTGGTCCTCTAGAGAGTGACAGAGAGGAATTAATAGTAGATAATAAGGAAATGATGGAAGAAATGAACAAATATTTTGCTTCTGTGTTCACTATAGAGGATACAAAAAACATTCCAGTAATAGCTGCAAATCAGGTGGTGAACGGGAGAAAGGAACTTGGTGAAATTGAAATCACTAGGATACTGAGTAAATTGATGGAGCTGCAGGCTGGCAAGTCTCTGGATCCCAATGGGCTAAATGCTAGGGTCTTAAAAGAGTTGGCTAATGAGGTAGTCGATGCACTGGTGATCATTTTCCAAAATTCGTTAGATCCTGGAAAAGTTCCATCAGATTGGAAAGTAGAAAATATAACCCCTCTATTCAAAGGGAGGCAGGCAGAAAACCAGAAACTATAGGCCAGTTAGCTTGACGTCTGTCGTAGGGAAATTATTAGAATCGATCATTAGCGAGGTTATAGCTGGGCACTTAGAAGAGCTCAAGGTAATCAGAAAGAGTCAGCATGGTTTTGTGAAAGGAAAATCATGTTTAACCAATTTATTGGAGTTTTTTGACGGAGTAACATTCAAGCCTGTAGACATACTGTACTTGGATTTCCGAAAGGCATCTGATAAAGGTACATCAAAGGTTATTACGGAAAATAAAAGCACATGGTGTAGGGGGTAACATATTAGCATGGGTAGAAGATTGGCTGGCAGAAAGCAGAGAGTATGCATAAATGGGTCTTTTTCGGATTTGCAGGATGTCACGAGTGGAATCCCACAGGGGCCTGTACTTGGGCCTCAACGTTTTACGATTTACATCAATGACTTGGATGAGGGGAATGAAGACCATGATAGCTATATTTGCAGATGACACAAAGATTGGTAGGAAAGTATGTTGTGAAGAGGACATGAGGAGGTTGCAGATGGCTATGGATAGGTTGAGTGAGTGGGCAAAGATCTGACAAATGGAATTTAATGTGGGAAAATGTAAAGTTGTTCACTCTGGCAGTGAAAACAAAAAAGCAGAGTATTACTTAAATGGAGAATGGCTGCATAATTCTGAGGTGCAGAGGGATCTAGGTGTTCTAGTCACAGAAAGTTAGTATGCAGGGACAGCAAGTAATCAAGAAGGCTAATGGAATGCTATCCTTTATTACAAGGGGTTGAGCATAAAAGTAAGGATGTTATGTTTCAGTTACACAGGGCATTAGTGAGACCACACCTCGAATACTGTGTGCAGTTTGGTCTCCTTATTTAAGGAAGGATGTAAATGCATTGGTGGCGGTTCAAAGGAGGTTTACTAGATTGATACTTAGAACAAGTGGGTTGTCTTTCTACTGGGGTTTAGAAGAGTGAGGGGTGATTTGATTGAAGTATAAAAGATCCTGAACGGCCTTGACAAGGTGGACGTGGAAAATATGTTTCCTCTTGTGGGTGAGTCCAGAACTCGGGGGCACTGTTCTAAAATTAGGGGTCACCCTTTTAGGACAGATGAGGAGAATTTTTTTCTCTCAGAGGGTTGTGCAACTTTGGAACTCTCTGCCTCAGAAGATGGTGGAGGCAGGGTCATTGAATACTTTTAAGGCGGAGGTAGATAGATTCTCGTTAGGCAAGGGAATCAAAGGTTATCGGGGTTAGATCGGAATGTGGAAATTAAAAGACAAGATGATCAACCATGATCCTATTGAATGGCGAAGCAGGCTCAAGGGGCCGAATGGTCTACTCCTGTTCCTATTTCTTATGTTATGTTCTAGATTAAAGATTTATAATTTGTGTTGCAATTAACCACTTCACCATTTTTAAAGTAAACTGTCTCTCATAAAGCACACAAAAGTGAATTGGGGAGAGGGAGTATTTGGAAGCATGCATGGTTTAAATTGTCCCATGAGATAACCTCACAGGAACCTTTTAAATTATTATTTGGAGACTTGGTTTTAGAATCTAAAACTTTTCACAAACTCCCTAGAAATGCCCTTGTGTTTTTAAATGTGTTGGATGTCTTTGGGACCAATCTTCCTTTAATAATTCCACAAAACCAGCTGCAACAGAATGACTAGATCAGTGTATTAACAAGCCCAGACATCCTCCAACTCCTAATGCTTACTCGTCTTTCAACTTGCCTCATGCTCACTACTTCCTGCCACTCCCAACTTGACGACTCCCTCCCCAACTCTCCATCCCACTCGCTGCCCCACTCGCCGCCTCCCCTCCCAGACCCTCCCTCTCACTGCCTCCTCTCCCGATCCCTCCTGCTTGCTGCATCCCTTCCCACTCACCACCTCCCTCCCCGACACTCACTGTGAACAAGGACTCAGGAGAGGGGCTGCGAGGGTCGGAGAGGGAAGCAGCAAGCGCAAGGGAACCGAAGAGTCAAAGGCAAGCATGCCCCAGGAAAGACAAATGCTGATATAGCTTCAGGCTCCAGCAACTGACATGGGTGAATTTCAGCTGCTAATTCTACCTGATTAATCAGGTTAGGCTTGGCTCATATCCATTAATTTCCCACCATGTGGGAGGCTACCAGTTCTTTGCTCATCGGCTTGAGTGACAGTAAAACCTCACTGAACCATCAGGATGTGTGCAGCTGTAATAATTAAGTGCACAACACTTCATGAAGTGCACTGTTATGCGGCTGTGCAGGCACTTAGCTGAGAAGGAACACTGCATGTGACTAGGAGTTTAACATGTTTAACTGCACGATGATCAGATTTATAAGAGTCGAATTCACTGGTGCATGAGAAAAATGGGATCGAGCAGGGAATACATGCTGTGGCCTTAGAATTCACAAAAAAGTGATTAACAAGTGAATAAACAGTGGAAATGTAATTTTCTTTGAACATCAAATATTTGATATTGGAAGGAAGATTAGTGAGATAAGTGATTAGATACTCACTCCTCTTCCTCTTTTATAGTTTCCCATTCTCCATATGGGTTTACTTTCTTTTTATTTACAGTATTCTTTGCTTCTTGTTGGGGCTCATCTTGGGGCAAATTGTTTTCCTCTTCTGTGTTGAGCATTTCTCCAGGAGCCTTCACTTCACTGCCATCACCTGGACCACTTTCCTGCTGGAACACATCATATTTAACTACAATCTTTGAATACACACAGGTCATTTTCTACAACCAAAGAACACTTCAGCAGTTAAGGATTATTCAGGTCCTCATGGATTACAATGAAACATTTAAAAATGGCATTGAAACAAAGGATCATTCAAAGAAGTAAATTAGCTTGCCTGTATGGCAATGTGTATCTGATCCAAAACAAATGGGGCAGCAGGAGGCACTAATTCATTATTAGAAACCAAACGTAATCAGGATATCAGGAAATGTGGGTGTATATAGAACAGGACTGATGGTTAAATGCTGCAGGATAAACATTTTAAAAGGACAGGGAAGGAAGAAGGGGAAGGGATAGCTGCACTAATCAGAAATAACAATGGCAGTAGAAAAAAAAAGATCAAAAACAACATTGAGTTGAAACAAAATCACATGGATGGAAATAATGGGTAATAAAGGGACCAATCATACTAATAGGAGTAAACTATAGACTTGCTAAAAGGGAAAGAGAACTGGAGGGAGAAATATACAGGTAAGTCCATCAAATGAATAGAAGATATAGAATAACCATGGGGGATTTTAACTACCACCAAATAAAGTGCCAAGAAGAGGTACTGAAAGAAAAAAAGTGAATGGCGGTTTTCGTGAGTTCGGGAGTAACAGGAATCATGGCTGGGTCTAATAATGGGAAATGAACCACAGTAGACAAGAGAAGAAAGCACAGTGGATTACCTAGGCAAAGTATACTATACAATAGCGATCACAACATAATGACTGAGAACCAAGCAAGAAATTACGAAGCAAAAAAATTGGAAATAAGCAGATGAGAGGTGAGAATGAAACTAAGGAAGGTAAACTAGACAAATATATTAACAGAGGTTCAATAGAATAGGAAACAAGTGATCAGTAGGGCTCAGGAGAAACATATCTTACTAAAAACAAAAACTAAATAATGAATGATACCAGAACATTGAGGGTACAACTATCAGGAAAAACTCAAAGGCTGGAGCTCTTCTCTTAAAAAAAAGACAGAGATAACCTAAAAGAGCTATTTAAAACTATGAAGGTAATTGGCAAGGTAGAGAAGATATTTCCACTTGTGCAGAGTCCAAAACTAGGTGCCATAAATACTAAATGGTCACTAAAAAATCCAATAAAGAATTCAGAAGAAACATTTTTACTCAGTTAGAATGTGAACTCACTACCACAATATAACATAAGAAATAGAAGGAGTAGGCCATTTGGCCCTTCTTGCCTGCCATTCAATAAGATCATGGCTGATCTTATTGTGGCTCAACTCCACTTTCCTGCCTGTTCCCCAAAATCCTAGACTCCCTAGTAGGGCAAAAATCTGTCTAACTCAGCCTTGAATATATTCAATGACCCAGCCTCCACTGCTCTCTGGGGAAGAGAATTCTACAGACTAACAACCCTCTGACAGAAGAAATTCCTCCTCATCACTGTCTTAAATGGGATACCCCTTATTTTTAAACTGTGCCTCCTAGTTCTAGATCTCCCCACAAGGGGAAACATCCTCTCAGCATCCACCCTGCCAAGCCTCCTCAGAATCTTATGTTTCAATAAGATCCCCTCTCATTCTTCTAAACTCGAATGAGTATAGGCTCAATCTGCTCAACCTTTCCTCTTAGGACAACCCCTTTGTCTCAGGAATCAGCCTAGTGAACCTTCTCTAAAAAGCTGCAATGCAAATATGTCCCTCCTTAAAAAAGGTGATCAAAACTGTATACAGCATTCTAGACGTGGTCTCACCAATGCCCGTACAGTTGTAGCCAGACTTCCTTACTTTTATACTGCAACCTTCTTGCAATGAAGGCCAACATTCTGTTTGCCTTCCTAGTTACTTGCATGCTAACGTTTTGTGATTCATGTACAAGGACACTCATTCCTCTGTACAGCAGCATTCTGCAGTTTCTCTCCTTTTAAATAATATTCTGCTTTCCTATTTTTCCTACCAAATTGGACAACCTCACATTTTCCCACATATACTCTGCCAATTTTTTGCCCTCTCACTTAACCTATCTACATCCCTTTGCAGGCTTTTGCATCCTCCCCACAACTTGTTTTTTTTTAAACCTATCTTTGCATTAAATGTGTCAGAAAATTTGGCCACAATACACTCTGACCCTTCATCCAAGTCTTTAATTTAGATGGTAAACAGTTGACACCCCAGCACTAATCCTGTGATCCCACTAGTTACAGTTTGCCAACCTGAAAATGATCCATTTATCCTGATTCCATCGCCTGTTAGTTAGCCAATCCTCTATCCATGCTAATATATCATACCCAACACCCTGAGCTCTTATCTTGTATAGTATCCTTTTATGTGACATGTTATTGAATGCCTTTTGGAAAAGCAAATACACTGATCATTTTAAGTTCTTTCTTCCCTTTATCCCCTTTATTTTCTACAATTCTTGGGATGCTTTTTGTGTCTTCTACCATGAAGACAGACACAAAACTCTTGTTCAAAGTCTCTGCCATTTCCTGGTTTCCATTACTAATTCCTGTCTCATCCTCTAAGGAGCCAACACTCACTTTAGTTACTCTCTGCCTTTTTATATACTTGTAGAAGTTCTTACTGTCTGTTTTTATATTTCTTGCTAGATTACTCTCATACTCTTATTTCTCCCTATCTATAATTTTTAGTCATCCGTTGCTGATTTCTAAAATTTTTCCAATCTTCTGGCTTAGCAGCAATCTTCACTCATTGCATGTATTCTCTTTCAATTTGATACCATCCTTAAACTTTGTTATTAGCCTTAGGTATTACATCCTTTGCATAAGAGTCTGTCTTTCTCAATGGAATAATAGCTTTGTTGAGAGTTATGAAACATCCCCTTAAATATATTCCCATTGCTTTGCTACTATCTTAGCTTTGAATCTATTTTCCCAGTCCACTGCAGCCAACTCTGTCTTCTACTTTTGTAGTTGCCTGTATTTACGTTTAAGACACTAGTTTCAGACCCACATTTCTCACCCTCAAACCGAACATGAAATTCTATCATGTTATGATCACTCTAGCCAAGAGGATCCTTTACAATGAGGTCATTATTAATCATGCCTCATTACACATTACCAGGTCTAAAATAGTCTGTCCTCCGGTTGATTCCAGAACATATTGTTCTAAGAACTCTATGAACTCATCCTCAAGACTACCTTTGTCAATTTGATTCATCCAATCGAAAAGATCCTTAAAATTGATAATTGCAGGATGTTCTTACAGGCTCCACTCTGGCCTACAGTAGTTACTGTTAGGGGGCCTATAAACTTTTGAAAGCGACTTCTTTCCCTGCTATTTATATACGAACATACGAATTAGAAGGAGAATGCCACGCAGCCCCTCAAGTTTCTTATTTCCACTCAAACTGATTCTACATCTTGATCTTTTGAGCCAAGGTAATTTCTCACCACTGTACTGATCTCACCGTTTATTCACAGAGGTACCCCACCTTTTTTTTTTCTATCTTTCTGAAATGTCAAATACCTTTGAATATTCAGTTCCCAGCCTTGGTCACCTTGCAATCACATTTCTGTGACAGCTATCATATATGTATTTGTTTCAATTTGTGTTATCAATTCATCCATCTTGTTACGAATGCTGCAAGCATTCAGACAAAAAGCCTTTAGTTCTGTCTTTTCACCATTTTGCTCTACTCTGCACCAGCAAATAGGGTCAATCATGTTTGTACACACTGTTCCTTCCTGTCACACTCTGGTTATCATTGCCCAGATCACTACCTTGCACTACTGCCTTGTCCTTCCACGTGAACTTTCTACATCTCCTCTTCATATGAATCCTCCCCCCACTATTTAGTTCAAAACCGTCTCTACAGTCCTAGTTATATGATTCACCACTTGAAATATGCTAGTGTCCTGAAGGCCCCCACGTGCAGAGGTTGCAGCAAATAACACAAATGCATTTATGGGGAAGATCTATAAGTACTTGGTGGAGAAAGCAATACGAGTATATGTTGATAAGCTGCAATGAAGTAAGGCAGAAGTTTTCTTGACTGAAGAATAAACACTGGTATAGACCTGTTGAGTGAAATGGCGTGTTCCTGTGCTGTAAATTCTAAGTATGTAACAATGGATGTGTTGCAAAGTTTGTTTACAGAATACTCTTGATTTTTGAAAACAGAACCTGACAATTTGGAAATGGTACTCGATCAATACATGGTCAATGAGTTACTTAACAGCAAAGGAGCTGTATACATGAGACAATTGCTTCTTTTATTTATTTCTTAAAATCCAAGTGCCAATTCCTCAGTTAATTAAAAAAAACTAGAACTAGATCTTGGTATTCTCAGTACTTTCAACTGGAAATTCTAAGTGTAGTCCAATAGTAACAATCCAAACAATCATAGGCCAGTTATACTATGCCTTGCTATGGATGCCAGATGTACTGTGAGAAATGCATTTTTTAAAATATATTTTTGGGGAATATTGTGTTATACTGTGAAAAGGCTGTGTGCACACGCATGTGTGTATAATTTTGTTAAACTGGGCAGAGATTAATAGGAGACAGGTTGTTGGGGGGGGCGGGGTTTAAAACATGAAAAGGATTGAGGGGTTAAGTTTGAGGTACAAGTAAACAGGCTGGATCTAACATTTGCATTTTTAGATAAGTTGAGGGTTCGTTTGAATATCAAAGGGGAGTCAGAGGTAACACAAAACAAGTTTGCATTTTCCAGGAGGCCCATAGGCAAATAGAAGGGGGGATATTATATTTTATTTACCCGAAAAAAAGACAAGATGGAAACATGAAAGATCTTATATTTGGAAGGATCTGAGTTTCAAAGAGGTGTGAAAATAATGGAACCTCAGATGAAAGAAGAAAAAAAGGTATTTTAGAGTTATTGTGGAGAGCTTAGAGCAGCTGTTTGAACAGTAGTGGCTGCAGCTGGAGCTGTGAGATGTAGCAGCTGGAGATATAGCTGGAGCTGTGGCTGAGAGATGATGCAGTTTGAATCAGTCATCCAATCAAGCCAGAAAAGTCTTGGGTTGCAAAAAGGTTTTATTCTGAAGTTTGGATTTTCACAGCAGAGTGGAAGAGAGTTACAGGTCACGTGGTATGCCTTTACTGAAGCTACAGCACTTTGCCCTGGGTAATATTACTGGATTGTTTATAGTTAAACATCTATAACAGAGTGTTGCCTAGAAGGTGTTTACTTGTGGGTCTGGCCAAGTAGAGAGTATTTTTGGTATGACTAACTTTAACTGTGTATCTGTAATCTTGTGTGCTTAAGTTTTCTTTTTTCTTGTTAATAAAAAGTTTTATTTTTAATTTTTAAAATCCCAAAACTGTTATTGGACTTAATGCTGCTGAAGTCAGTATGTCCCTTTCTCATTTTCAGAATACAAAAAAAGTGTATGGCCCATAAGGCAAGTTTTCCTCTGGGATTTGGTTTGCGCAGCAATTAACACCGGCTGTGGTCATAACAGTACGTGGATCTAAACCCAGGTAGATTAGAGTCATCGCCTGACTTTCACACTGATACAGTGAAAATGTTCCCAGGTCTCTACAATGAAATTGTAAATGTTGGAGAAAGCACTAGTTATTGAATAACTACCACCAGCAATCATAGGAGTCTTGTGCTAGTTACATCAACTTTAAGAACTCTCAGTCAGTGATCGAGGGCTCCTCAAGTTTTGTAACATAGACCACTAAAGGACTTACAAAGCTGGATGGTCTAAAGTTTAGGGGACTCAGACATGCATTGATGGGAGGAGTCTAGAGTTTTACAATTCAAAGTATTTGGGGATTACTTCTGGCAATGAGAAACAATAACTTTGGACAATATTCTTGTGACCAGCATTCCTCAATGCTGTTTGAACTATTTAGGGATAATACCAATCTCTTATATAGTTTCAGCTCTAAAATGCTGAGATTTTGGAGACGTTCAGCTCATTTTCAATATGAAAAGCATCAACAAAAATTCTTATAAGTGGATATTGATCTTACTTTAAATAAATCAGTATAAAAGGTGATTAATGCCATTTTTAGAAGTATCAGTACTAAGCATTACCTATTAAAAACAGATGTTGTTGAAAATACTCAGCAGGTCTGATGAAAGATTATTGAACTGAACATCAATTCTATTTCTCCACAGATGCTGCCTGACCTCTGTATTTCTAGCAGTTTATGTTTTTATTTAATATTTCTAGCAACTGCAATGCTTTGCTTTTTTTCAAGCTAATTTGGGTATAGTTAAGCTCTTTATTCTATGAACATACAAATTAGGAGTAGGCCACTCACCCCCTGGAGCCTGCTCTACCATTCCATAAGATCATGGCTGATCTAATTGTAGGCTCGACCCCACATCCCTGCCAACCCCCGATAACTTTTCACCCCTCTTGTTACTCAAGAATCTATTTAGCTCTGTCTTAAAAATATTCAAAAACTCTGCTCCCACTGCTTTTGAGGAAGAGAGTTCCAAAGACTCATCACCTCTGGAAAAAAAAATGTTCTCCTCATCTCTGTCTTAAATGAGTGACCCCTTATTTTTAAAGTGACCCCTAGCTCTAGATTCCCCCACAAGATGAAACATCCTCTCCACATCCACCCTGCCAAGACCCCTCAGGGTCTTAAACGTTTCAATCAAGTCACCTCTTACTCTTTTAAATTCCAGTGGATACAAGCCTAACCTGTCCAACCTTTCCTCATTAGATAACCTGCCCATTCCAGGTATTAGTCTAGTAAGCCTTCTCTGAACTGCCTCTAACACAGTTACATCTTTCCTTAAATGAGAACAGTACTGTACACAGTACTCCAGGTGTGGTCTCACCAGTGCTCTGTACAACTGAAGCATAACCTCCCTACCTTTGTAATCAATTCACCTCATGATAAACAATAACATTCTATTAGCTTTCCTAATTACTTGCTGTACCTGCATACTAGTCTTTTGTGAATCATACACTAGGACACCCAGGTCTCTCTGAATTTCAGAGTTCTGCAATCCCTCCCCATTTAGATAAGAAGCTTTTTTTATTCTTCCTGCCAATATGGACAATTTCACATTTGCCCATATTATACTCAATTTTCCAGATCTTTGCCCAGTCACTTAAGCTATGTCCCTTTGTAGCCTCCTTATGTCCTCTTCACAGTTTACTTTCCTACCTATCTTTGTGTCGTCAGCAAATTTAGCAACCATACCTTTGGTGCCTTCATCCAAGTCATTTATATAAGTTGTAAAAAGTTGAGGCTCCAGCACTGATCCCTGTGGCACACCACTTGTCAACCAGAAAAAGGCCCATTTAAGCCAACTCTCTGCTTCCTGTCAGCTAGTCAATCTTCTATCCATGCCAACATGTTACCCCCTACACCATGAGCTTTTATTTTCCACAACAACCTTTGAAGTGGCACCTTATCAAATGCCTTCTGGAAATCGACGTACAGTACATCCACTGGTTCCCCTTTATCCACAGCACGTGACTCCTTCAAAAAAACTCCAAAGAAATTGGTTAAACATGATTTCCCTTTCACAAAACTATGCTGACTCTGCCTGATCACTTTGAATTTTTCTAAGTGCCCTGTTATAAGTTTCTGTAAATTTTTCCCATTCCCGATCAGTTGTTCCCATAACCTTTGCAAGATTGTCAATTCAAAGACAAACAATTCACTTCCATATAGAATGCTGATAACCTTAATAGAGAACGCTTATATGCCAACATCTTAGGCTGAAGGTGGTGGGGTAGCTCTATTAATTAAGGATGACACTAGTACAATACTAAGAAATGACCTTAGTTCTAAAGATCAAGATGTGGAATCAGTTTGGGTACAGATGAGAAATAACAAAGAAGTCACTTGTGGGAGTAATTTATAGGTCCCCCAACAGTAACTACATTGCAGAATGGGGTATACAGAAGAAATAATGGAGCTTGTAAGAAAAGTGTTGCAATAATCATGGGTGATAGCAATCTACATATAGATTGGATGAATCAGATAGGTAATGGTAACCTGGAAGATGAGTTCATAGTGTGTATTCGGGACAATTTCTTAGAGCAGCATATTCTACAGTCAACCAGAGAGCAGGCTATTCTAGACCTGGTAATGTGTAATAAGGCAGAATTAATTAATAATCTCACAGTAAAGGAGCCTCTGAGTAGCAGTGATCGTAACAAGATTGAACTTCACATTCAGTTTCAGGGTGATATTTGTGAGGCTTTTAAAAGACTAGCCTTTTAAACTGAAATAAAGGCAATTGAGAGGGAATGAAGACAGAACTGGCTAAAGTGAGCTGGGCAATTAGTTTAAAGGATAGGACATTTAAAGGAGATATTTCATAACTCTCAGTAAATGTATATTCCAGTGAGAAAGAAAGGCTATGAGAAGGACACACCATCTTTGCCTAACTAAAGTAGTTAAGGATAGTATCAAATTGAAAGGAAAACTGCACAATTCATGAAGATTAGTGGTAGATCAGAAGATTAGACAGAATTTAAAAACCAGCAAAGAATTACTAAAATCTAATAAAGGAGGGAGAAATGAGAGTATAAGAGAAAGCTAGCTAGAAATGTTGAAACTCAACATCTGTTTTTTCTGAGTATTTAAAAGGAAAACAGTAACTAAAGCAAGTGTGGGTTCTCTAGAGAGTCTGGGGAATTAATAATGAGTAATAAGGAAATGTCAGAAACGTTGAGTAGATATTGTGTCTGTCTTCACTGTAGAAGACACCAATAGCATCCCAGAAATACTTGTAAATCAAGAGGTGAAAAGGAAGGAGGAACTTAAAATAATAAAAATCATCAAAGGGTACTGAGAAAACCATTGAACAAAAGGTTGAAGAGTCGCCTAGGACTTGATGCCCTGTATCCTAGGGTCTTAAAAGAAGTGACTGCTGAGATAGCAGATGCATTGGTTGTAATTTTCCAAAATTCCCTAGATTCTAGAAAGGCCTATCAGATTGGAGAAAAGCAAATGTAACCAGCAGCAAACTACAGGCTAATTAGTCTAATTAATTAGTTAATTAGGGAAAACTTTAGCATCTATTATTAAGTAGGTTATAGCAGGGCAAAAGTCTTAATGCAACCAGGCAGAGTCAACATGGTTTCGTGAAAAGGAAATTGTGTTTGACTAATTTATTAGAATTCTTTGAGGAAGTAACAAGCAAGGTGGATAAAGGGGAACCTGTAGATATGGTGTACTTGGATTAAGGCATTTGATAAAGTGCCACATCAAAGGTTGCTACACAAATTAAGAACTCATGGTATAGGGGGTAACATTAGCATGAATAATGGATTGGCTAGCTAACAGAAAGTAGGAATAAATTGGTCATTTTCAGGTTGACAAGCTGTAACTAGTGGAGTGCCACAGGGAGCTGTGCTGGGACCTCAACTATTTACAATCGATATCAATGACTTGGATGAAGGGACTGAACAAATTGTTGTTAAATTTGCTGATGGCATCAAGGTAGGTGGGAGAGCAAGTTGTGAAGAGGACATAGAGAGTCTGCAGAATGATATAGATAGGTTAAGTGAGTGGGCAAAAATTTAGTAGATGGAGTATAAGGTGGGAAAATGTGAACTTATCCACCTTGACAGGAAGAACAGAAAAGTAGACATTATTTAAATCGAGATTGCAGAACTCAGTGGTAGAGAGAGATCTGGGTGTCCTCGTACATGAATCACAAAAAGGTTAGTATGCAGGTACAGCAGGTGATTAGGAAGGCATATGGAATGTTGTCATTTATTGAAAGGGGATTGGAATATAAAAGTAGGGATGTTTAGCTACAGTTGTACAGCATGTTAGTGACACTATATTGACAGTACTGTGTACAGTTTTGATGTCATTACTTACTGAATTGGCAGCAGTACAGGGAAGGTTCATTAAAGTGATGCAGGATGAAGGGGTTATGAGGAGATGTTGTACAGGTTGAGCCTGTAACCACTGGAGTTTAGAAGAATGAGAGGTGATCTTATTGAAACATACTAGGTTCCGAGGGGACTTGACAGGGAGGATGCTGCGAGGATGTTTCCCCTTAAGGGAGGGATTAGAATTAGGGGACAGAATCACAGTGTAGTAGAGGCCCTTCGGCCCATCGAGTCTGCACCGACACATGAGAAGTACCTGACCTACCTACCTAATCCCATTTACCAGCACTTGGCCCATAGCCTTGAATGTTATGATGTGCCAAGTGCTCATCCAGGTACTTTTTAAAGGATGTGAGGCAACCCGCCTCCACCACCCTCCCAGGCAGTGCATTCCAGACTTTCACCACCCTCTGGGTAAAAAAGGTTTTCCTCACATCCTCCCTAAACCTCCTGCCCCTCACCTTGAACTTATGCCCCCTTGTGGCTGACCCTTCAACTAAGGGGAACAGCTGCTCCCTATCCACCCTGTCCATGCCCCTCATAATCTTCTACACCTCGATCAGGTCGCCCCTCAGTCTTCTCTGCTCCAATGAAAACAACCCAAGTCTATCCAACCTCTCTTCATAGCCTAAATGTTTCGTCCCAGGCAACCTGGTGAATCTCCTCTGCACCCCTCCAGTGCAATCACATCCTTCCTATAATGTGGCAACCAGAACTGTACACACTACTCCAGCTGTGGCCTCATCAAGGTTCTATACAACTCCAACATGACCTTCCAGTTTTGTAATCTATGCCTTGATTGATAAAGGCAAGTGTCCCATATGCCTTTTTCACCACCCCACTAACATGCCCCTCCACCTTCAGAGATCTATGGACACACACGCCAAGGTCCCATTGTTCCTCTGAACTTCCTAGTGCCATGCCATTCATTGAATACTTCCTTGTCAAATTACTCCTTCCAAAGTGTATCACCTCACACTTTTCAGGGTTAAATTCCATCTGACACTTATCTGCCCATTTGACCATCCCGTCTTTATCTTCCTACAGGCCAAGACACTCAACCTCACTGTTAACCACCCGGCCAATCTTTGTGTCATCCACAAACTTACTAATCCTACCCCCCACATAGTCATCTATGTCATTTATATAAATGACAAATAATAGGGGACGCAGCACAGATCCCTGTGGTACGCCACTGGACACTGGCTTCCAGCCACTAAAGCATCCTTCTGTCATCACCCTCTGCCTCCTACAACTAAGCCAATTTTGAATCCACCTTATCAAATTACCCTGTATCCCATGTGCCTTTGCCTTCTTTATAAGTCTCCCATGTGGGACCTTGTCAAAGGCTTTGCTGAAATCCGTATAAACTACTTGTTCAAAAATAAGGGGTCTCCCATTTAAGACGGAGTAGAGGAGAATTTCTTTTCTCTCAAAAGGGTCATTAGTCTGTGGAAGTCTCCAGGGAGCTGTGAAGGCTGGGTCATTGAATATATCCAAGGCTGAGTTATATAGATTCTTGATTGACAAGGGAGTTATAAGGGGTAGACAGGAAAGTAGAGTTGAGACCACAATCAGATCAGCCAAAATCTTATCAAGTGACGGAGCATGCTAGTGGGGTTGAATGACCGACTCCTGCTCCTAATCTATATGTTCAACAAAATCAAAGCCCTTTCTTGAAAGCCAATATAGTCTGTGACAGTCAATAGTTATTATATACTAGCAGATAACCCTAGCTGTCAGGATTTTATAACGCTAAGGACATTTATGCCATGTGTGACACTGGAGCCACTGATTCAGTGACTGAATAATTCCCCTTTGATTCCAAAATGGAATTTGGGAAAATGGAGGAGCGGACTTTAATCTAGATCACCAGGGATAGGGACCTGGGATTTAGCTCAAATGGGCTGATTTAAGACTTGGCTCACGAGCGGCTTATGGCTTTCAAGGATTCTAAAGTGTCCTATGATTGGTTTATGGTAGTGTGTGTTTGTCAGTTTCTTTGTCCCTCTGTCTTACAAAGATGTAAGTGGTCTAATTAGTGATGGACAAAGGACAAGTGGAGCCCAAATACAGTTGTATGACAAGTTTTCAGCTCTTGTTTTCTTGTACAATCCATGTACAATACAATTATCTTTTTCACATTGTTCAATCTTATGCTTAAGTGTGAAGTGATTCACTTTGGTTGGAAGAATGAGGAAAGGCAATATAAAAAGTACAATTCTAAAGGGGGTGCAGCATACAGGATCCTGGGCTTTATAAATAGGGGCGTTAGAGTACAAAAGCATGGGAGTTATGTTAAACCTGTAGAAAACATTGGTTCAGTCTCAACTGGAGTATTGTGTCCAATTCTGGGCACCACACTTTAGGAAGGATGTGAGGCATTAGAGAAAGTGCAGAAAAGATTCACAAGGATGGTTCCAGGAATGAGGAACTTCAGTTAATTGGACAGATTGAAGAAGCTGGGCTGTTCTACTTGGAAAAGAGAAGATTTGATAGAGGTGCTCAAAATTATGAGGAGTCTGGGCAGAGTAGATAGAGAAAAATTGTTCCCAGTGGTGGAAGGAAAGTGAGCCAGAGGACACTGATTTAAGGTGACTGGCATGAGGAAAAGTACTTTTACACAACAAGGCTATGGGCCAAGTGCTGGTAAATGGGATTAAGTAGGTAGGTCAGGTGTTTCTCACGTGCCGGTGCAGACTCGATGGGCCGAAGGGCCTCTTCTGCACTCTGTGATTCTGTGATAACATTCAAGTGGTTCGGATGTGGAATGCTCTGCTCGAGTGTGTGGTGGCAGCAAATTCAATTGAGAATTCAAAAGAGAATTCGATAATTATCTGGAAGGAAAAAATCTGCAGGGCTATGGGAGAAAAGGCAGGGGAGTGGAACTAGGCGAGTTGCTCCTACAGAGAGCTGGCATGAACAACACAGGCTGAATGGCCTCCTTCCGTGCTGTAACCATTCTATGATTCTATGATATACGTTTTTTAAATACTAGTGAGTTTAGCATTGAGAAGTTGACTACATGCATGACCAGCCCATACTCCACAGCTATCTCTCCTTCCACCACCCTGCTCTCGCCAAGGACACCTACTGCATTCCTGCATGGCTTAACACCTATCTTGAAGTTCTGTTAAGGTTGAGATAGTATTATATTAAAAGTGACAACTTACTTGGAGAGAGATGTTCATTTCCTGGTGTGGATCAGTAGCCTCTATGTCCGTGCACAGCTGTTCTTCCTCTGCTGTATGATGATCTTCAGAGCTTTTTTCAGTCATTTTCACAGCTGTGGGTTCTTTGGAACTAGAGGCTGCAGAGGACACCTCAGGTTCAGTCTCATTCTTACCAGCTGTAGCTGAGCATGCACTGGCAGAGATGAAGCCATCTGGCTTTTCCCATCGCGATTCTGAGAAGTACCAAAAAATGAAGCTTTTATTGCAGCTTACAGTAACAAGCAGACATGAAGGGTCTGCCAGGAGACCAAGTAGCCTTGTGATCAAGGTCACAAAACAAGTCAGCTAACCATGACACACCCTTTACTCAGATACTTGAAGCAAGCAGGTCTGCTGTATCCCAGGGTACTGTGGATAACTAACTCTGGCTCATTAATAGAACCTCAGGAATAGACCAGTTACTTGAAGCGTGGGCATCTTTTCTCTTGGCTCCAAAGAATCCTATAAGCCAGTGCCCCAACAACTAGACTGGCCTTAGCTGTATAAGAAGTAGGATATTTACTATGAAGATGTGCAGCAATAGCTGGTTAAATTCTAGCAGTACTAATGCATCCTGCTGCCATGTTGGACCAACCTGCACCTATGCTTTGTGCACTTGGGTCAGTTTCCATGGGGAGACAACGTGCACCGGGCATACAGAAACTCTACTAGCATAGCTTTCTCAGGAGCTTGGTTCAGAGACTGAAACATTGTGATGGGTTTCCATGCCTGTCAGAAGCTTGACCTACAAAAACAGAACAGAAGTAGCTACCATAGTAAACATTAAACTGATATTCAAAAGTCATATTGCAATCTAGAACTTCAGTCAGCAAAATTGAAACTGGATCAACACTGATATCCATACACTTGAACATAAACAGCTCATGTTCAGTATACATACCTCTTGTTAAGACATTGTAATAGTAGGTGCAGCCCTCTGGAGTAAGTCCTTCTACCCACGAAGAGGCTGAAAGGTCCTGATAAGAATGCAATTATGCAAACAGTGAGGCAAGGTACATTACTGGAGCTGCAGACAGAGCTGTTTAAGTTTTTCTATCAATTGATCTGGGGATCATTTTTACTTCATTCATTTTTAACTCATATCTACACATAGAACATGCTAATTAGATTTTTGACAGTAAGTCTGATATTGAGTTAATCAACTTTTGCAAGTGTAACCAGCTCCAGTCACATCAGTTTTCACGGCACTTGCAAGTTGAAGAGCACGTCAGGAAATCACACACCATTCATGTTGTTTGACCGTGGCTTCTGTATAAGACCACGACAACCATCACAACTCTGTCATCAGTGCTGTGGTGAACTAGACTGCACTAAGGTGACTAGATTTGTTCTTTAGCACAGCAATCAATAAGGTGCAACATAACCCCCAGTGCAACACAAGGACATGTTTAATTTTAAGTTGCTGGAAGGTTATGAAATTCTAATGATCTTCAGATCCCTAATGTTAATTGGGGTGGCATTCTTGTTTTTGAAATAGGACATGGCTAATCTGATAAGGTGGAACAATAACGAGTGCAGAACTGGATTAGAATGAGACGAGATGCATTTATATAGGATCCTTAAAATGTGAGTCACTAAGAATATTCAAAGGGCATCACAGCCAATAAACTGCTTTTGAGGCACTATCACTATTGTAATATAGAGAAACATGATGGCCAAATTGTGCATAGTAAAATCCCACTAATGACAATGAGGTACAAAGCCAATTTGGCAGTGTCAATTGAAGAGTAAAGGGTCAAGGCACCAGGAAAACGCCCCTGTTGTCCTTCAAATAGTGCCATGGGATCTTTTGTGTCCACAGAACAGGTTGACCTTGGTTTAATGTCTCATGGGAAAAGGTGACTGCACAAGATATTGATCCTCCTTGCCTTACTTTATAAACAAAATAAACACACAATTTAACATTATGGGTCTCAAGGCTTTTAGAACATCATAACTGCTTAACCTTTAAGCAATTAAAAAGTAGATGCATCCTACGTATGCTGCTCTAGGTATTGTGTTTACATTGACATCCAAAGAAACTGGAATATAAAATACTCATCTTCATGAGAACCCAGCTGCATAAGTTTACAAATTTCTGTGAAAATATTTGTGCACTTTGGCAAAGGAGATCACAACATATGACTTCTCACCCAAAGGTGAGTGAGTGGCAAGTCAAGTGACCTCACTGAAACTAGACCAATACCTGACATTCGATCATGTACTGGTAGGGAAGTGAAAGGACCTTCTGTTCCTCCTTCTCAGGCTGTGTCATTACAATCCTTAGAAACCAGTGAGGATTCTCACCTGGAAACTCCACATGCACCGGATTCTCAACAAGCATCGAAGCAAAACACACCACAACATCACAGGTGATGTACCAGCTTCATTTTCAATGTACAAAGACACGATATCCAAAAGCACAAAATTAGTTCAGAATACAGTTAAATAATCAGGATCACAGAAGTAAAATGTTTGCAGTTTTGCCAGAACACTGCCAACTCAAACCTTTTAAATGGCCCAAGACTCCATTTGTATGATTAGACTGGACTATAAAATAGACCAGTGTTAGGTTTTTATTTTAAAAGGAGTGCACTTACTTTGAACTAATTGCCCCTGCCAGCAAGCACAGGACATCCTGCTAGAGGAGACATTCACTTACAAAATAATGGTTAATAAAGCGTACTTATGGCCCACAGATATAAAAGCCCTCAATGATGTGGTAGGCAAATGCAAACCAACAATGTACCTGTTGTGCAACTTCACTCTGCACAAAGTTTGAGCTCTCTTGGAACCCTTCAGGCTTTTCCCATTGTGATTCTGTACAATGAAGAAATAATTGCCTGTGAGTCTCTCACTGCTACTTGGCCTGAACACAATCTGTATATTACAACTTCCCATTTCCATATAGGATACAACGACTTAGCAGTGACTTTGAAATATGAACAGGCACTACCCCATGAAAGCATATGGTAATAATTTAATTTAATAGTTTTGAATGGTTCCTCCACATCTTCATAATCTATCATTTCTGCAATACCAATTTTCACACTTATGATTAATCAAGCATGAACAATTCCAAGGCTACAACAAATTCAAATTTATTTTGCTTCATTAATACTAAAAGGAAATCACCCAAGGTTAATCAGACTTCTAGCTTGAGAACATCTAAAAAGATTATATATTCCCCACAGAAGTTTGCATGACCACTTAATCACACAATGAAAAGTACAGTGAGTCTTGTGCTTGTATCAATTATATATACACATTTGTGCTCTAAACCTGGATACACACTGGAACAGTGGCAAGGTGGACTACATTGTATATGAAGGCACATTTTTTAAAGAATTCAACTTTGCAATTATTGCACCACCTATTTATTTGAGGGAAATATAGCAATTGATATTAAATATAACAGTACAATACTTGAGGTTAAGTACATATTGCACAGATAACAATTAAGCACCACAAATGCAAAGCTACACATAGCATTTGATACACATGGTAAATAAAGATGCAAATTTAGTGAGGTCCACAGAGATATTAAAGACAAGCTGACCAGCTCTTTTGTCAATTTTCTAAACATTTGAAACTTTGTCAGTGCATGCGCCTCATGTTAATAGTCCAAAACTTCAGTACACAGGGGAATGTCTCTGTGCAAATCCTACCATTCCACAGAACAGGGCTTTATCTTCAGATAGAACCCATTCCTACAGATGGAACAGGCCATATTGCACCCAACTTGGCACATTTTGTTGGGAGTTAAATTTTCTATTCAGTGGCAGTGATATGAGATATGTTAATCCCAAATCAAAAACTTAATTTTTTGGAAGAATTTTCTTGAATTTCTTTAAGTTCCTCACCATTCCTATGGCAGGGAGAGGGCAAATGACAGTACACTTAGTGAATGGCCAACTAGGAGATGCACAAGAATGGTTTAGAGATTTATCCTGCCTCCAAGGAAAACACTTTGCCATCCGCTGCCACCTCGTCCTTTTGTCTGAGGTCAACATTTCCGTCTCCATTGCTTCCTCCCTTTCACTGAGGGAAGCACCTTCCCCTCCACTGTCTACTCCTTTCTCCTCCATCTCCCAGGGAAGCACATCATCCTCCATGGAGTTCCTCAGTAGGCACCAGGAACTCATTGAGCTACAGCAACAGGCATTCTGTGGCACAACCTCTTAGACTAGCAGCAGGACTACTACTACCTTTTTCTATTTAAATCTGCTTACTTACAAATAATCACAGCTCAACTTAATATAATGAGGAGGAACACCAGTTGACAGTCATGTGTAGAACTTAATTGGATTTATAGACCAGGAGCTAAATTCAAGGTGCAAGTCCTTACTATTTTAACAAGATTTATTTCAATTCAAATAGCATTTATTCACTCCAGCTTTATAACCACAGTCATCTTTTTGGCAGGGTGCAAGGAAATCACTAATGCTCTTCTAGCTAACATTAGACAAAATTTATGTAATCAAGCAACTGAACCTCCAGAAGAAAGGACCATGATCACTGTACCCAATATCCTTCAAACTTTTGCTGCTATTTCCCATGGGTAGACAGATTCAGTGTTAAGTACTTACCTCCCTCGCACAAGAATGATGCTAAACTGTTTTCATGTTTTCTCCCCCCCACTCCTCACTTCTTCCCCAGTCACAATTTTCCCCCAACTCCCTTAATCATTGAAAGGAAAAAAAAAATCTGAAACATAATCAGAAATGATCTGGATGACAAGCTGTACGGGTATTCAGTATGGTTTTAGAAGCTAGGTACAATATTACAAGACTTCAGTATAGGGCGCCTGGTCAGGTCACACGTGACACAGTGTATAGCTCTGGTCTCCAAATTAAGTAAAGGACATAGGTGCAGTGGAGAAATTTGCAAAAAATGATTTATTAGATGGTACGAGAGATTACAGCCTTTGGGAAAGTTGGAACAAGTTAAGGCTCTCTTTAGAAAAGAGGAAACTTAGAGGTGATCTAATAGAAGTTTTAGCTTATGAATGGGCTGGACAGAGTGGATATGGAGAAAATGTGTCTACTTGTCAGAGAACCCAAAACTAGGACCATAAATACAAGGTAGTTAATAATAAACCCAATAGGGATGTTAGAAGAAATTCCTTTATTCAAACTGGTTAGAATGTGGAATTCACTTTCAAGGATAGTGGTTGAGGAAATTGCTTAGATGCTTCCAAAAGGAAACTGGATGAGTACAAGAGAAAAGGGAATAGAAAGATACGCTGGAAGGCTGAGATGAGGCAAGGCTCAATGGGCAGGGACTCACATGGCAATAAACACCAGAGCAGACTAGTTAGACAAATGGCCTGTTACTATGCTGTAATGTAACCCTATGTGAATAAAGGAAGCTATACATGACTAAATATTTGCGCAAACTCGACTTTGTCTGTTATAGAAAACCTGTACACATCTGAAACTGGGGACTAAATCAACTAAATTATAGGGCAATTTGGTCATCACCTGGCACCATAAATAAGCCAAATAAAAAGATTTATTTTGAGTCAAATGTACTTAAGCCAGAATTCCTGCTGCCACAAGCCTCGTCACACTTCACAAACAAATTAATGTCAACTAAATGGTTACCTCAGCCATCTTACCTCCCGCCTTAATATGCACTATTAAGCCCTTTCAAGAAAATAGTAGATCTCCCATGTCAGTTCTTACTGCTGGCTTCAAGTCAAGAGAATAGTTATGATGGTCCAGCCTGTTTCTTTGAAGGCCCTTGCTATAAACTCGTGTCAGCTGTTGCTCATTTGGTAGCTTTCTTGCCTGAATCAGAAAGTTGTGGATGTCAAGTTCCACTCTAGAGACATAAAGCACAAAATATACGCTACCACGTTAGTGCAGTACTGAGGGAGTGCTGCGCTGTCAGGTGTGCCATCTTTCAGAAGAGACATTAAATTGAAGTCCTGTCTGCCCTCTCAGATGGAAGCAAAAGATCCCATATTAGTATTCCAAAGGAAAACAGGAGTTCTTACTGGTATCCTGGCCAATATTTATACCTTAACCAACATTACTGAAACACTATCTGGTCATTATCACGTTGTTATTTGTGGGATCTTGCTACATGCAAATTGGCTGCTGCGTTTCCTACGTTATTTGCCATACAGCACTTTGGGACAATCTAAGGACATGAAAGGTGCCACACAACTGCAAGTCTTTCTTTAACAGCTTCGGTTCCTTCTATTTTAGAAACTATTGAGTTGATAAATTTTGGGCTCCAGGTCATTGCCTTTCTCTTTTTCAAAAGGAGGCTGTTATCTGTTATAAGACTGTTATATGAATATCTGTAATAAACGTGATACCTGGATTGTGACAAACAAGCCTAGGCGCAAGGCCATATACATATTTTTGAGACACCTATCTGGGTTTTAGGACCCTCAAAACATGTCTTTGCCAAAGCCTTATAGTCATCCTTCCATATATCTCCTCCTTTGGTTTTTATTTTTTTCTGTGTAAGGGCTTCAGACATTTTATCTACTTTAAGATGCTTTATAAATGCAAGTTATTTGGTTCTTCTTGTCATCAATTTAAATAGAAACAAAGATGCTTATATAAAAACTTACAGTACACTGTGCAACAATTTTGGTACTTATAGTTTGTAAACATTTGATTGCTTTATGCCACTTACACCTCACAGTAAGAAAAGCCAATCCCTCAAAACAGAGTACAATTCAACTTGCAGGATAACAGGCAGGTTGCAAAAATTAACTTTTTTCCTAACATTAGTGAAACTGCTTCCCAGTATGTTCAAGGTAGTTTGGACGGGGTAGGGGGTGGTGGTGCAGTAGGGAACCAATGTTAAAAGCAGTTATCTGATCACCTCTTCTGTCTACAAATTTCTGTCAGAACAAGCATGCATCTGGTTGGCTGTGCTGTCAACATACAGTTCTAAATGCATATTTGACACTGCCCCTGCTTTATTGGCTATATACAGAATGCCATCCTTTATGCTGCAGAGCAGAATCCAGTCAGTTCACAAAGACATATACAGATGAGTGAGGACATTCGGCTTGGCTAGCTCACCCTTCCATAGGCACCCTGGAGTGAAATCTAATTTTTCTACAGCAGTGAGGGGCTCACCTCCCAGCTCAGAACTCTGGAGTATGATGGAATAGTCTTCACTTGCCTGGATGAGTGTAGCTGCAACAATACCATTCAGAACTGCAATCTTCTTGATTGGGACCTCATCCATCCCCTTCACTACCAGCACACCATGGCATCAACGTGTACTATCTATAAGATGCAGTGGACCAACTTGTAAGGCTCATTCAGCAGCATCTCCTAAGCTCAATCATTAAGGACAAAGGCAGCAGGTGCATGGGAACATTACCTCAGAGTTCCCTTCCATTCGCACCCTCCTGACTGGACATATCATTCTTTCATTGTCGCTGGATCAAAATCCTGGAACTCCCTACCTGGAGCACCTCCATCACAAAAACGCAGCAACTCGAAAGCAGCTCATCAGCATTTTCACAAGTGTAGCTGGGAACGGGCAATAAATGCTGGTCTTGCCAGTGGTGTCCACATACAGAGAATGAATTAAAAACAGTCATGTCATTTCTGTGTTATTTATTTTATGCATGGGGGGGCAAGGGAGGAAATCGAAAGATGTTCAGACCACAGAAGGAGCCCATTTATGCCTCTGCTAGCTCTTTGCCAAAGCAATCTAAAACTCACTCCACTCTTTCCCCATTGTCCTGTATCTTCGTCTGTTTCAAATGTTTGTCTAATCAATCTAAAGGGTTGCAGCTCCCTCCAAGTCTGAGTAAATTCAACCATATTTGAGTCTATCAACTATTACTAATGTTCAATAATTACTGAAAGTTCAAAGGAGCAGACTTTAAACAGCCTGAGAAAGAGTGCACTGCTCCAAGTTGCTGATAAATTGGATCTTACTGGGTAGGTACCCACCCAATATCCCTCCACTATATTCATTCCTGAGCAAATATGGGGTTGGATTTGCACTGAATTAGAAATGGTGAAGTGAAAGTGAAAATGTGAAAATTCTGGATGGCGGGGAATTACTGGGATTATAGAGAAGCACACCTGCAAATGGCATGGGACAGACCATGCAGCATGACAGCTGGTGGTCATAACCCCAGGGCAGTTCACAGCGTAGTCTCCAGTCTTAAAACAGACGTTCTCTGCTTAGGACTTGCTATTGCTTTAACTTAATTCAATCTTTAAGACAGAGTCAAAGCTTCTGAGGAGTGCACTCTGCTCCTATCCCAGGAGTCCAACTTGAAAACACTTGATTGAAACATACAAGATCCTGAGGGGTCTGGACAGGGTGGATTGGAAAGGATGTTTCCTCTTGTGGGAGAATCTAGAACATGGAGGTCAAATGTTTAAAATTTAATGCAGATAAGGAGAAATTTTCTCTTTCAGAGGGTTGAGTGTTTTTGGAACTCTCTTCCTCAAAAGGTGGTGGAAACAGAATCTTTGAGTATTTTCAAGGCAGAGCTAGATAGATTCTTGATAAGCAAGGGGGTGAAAGGTTAATTGGGGGTAGGCAGGAACGTGAAGTTGAGGTTACAATCAGATCAGCCATGACCTTATTGAATGGTGCTGCAGGCTCAAGGGGCTGAGTGGCCTACTCCTGCTCCTAATTTGTATGTTCAATTTAAAATGGCTCAATGATTCAGATTTTGCTTTGAACGGTAAACGAACAGTGTCAGCCATTCATTGGACTTACATTTTACCCATAGGAAGTCTATGAGCTTGTCAGGGCTCCTGTCAGGCAACCATCCAAAAAGCACATCTCCCTCGACAGTCACCTGGGACCTTTATTAATCAGGAAGCAACTGTGCTTCCCTTAACCAATCAGATTAAAGAAGTGTTAATCAAAAGCATTTAGAATTGTGCAAGTTAGAATAGTGAATTCAATGTCAAATCAGGTACAGAAAGCAAAATTAAAAAAGCAAAGATTGGATTAAGAGAGATGAAAGACACAAGCTAAATAATTTTAGCTCCTTTTTAAATCTCCAACAATTAAAAGCAGAAGGAGACGCCACACATGTAAAAGTTAATTTTCAGTGGCAGAGGTTATTCAGCAGTAATTAAGATTTACTACACTGTTAAAGGGATGCTTACACTGGATTGGATTATGGGGAGAGAGCAGGGGGTGGGATTAGTTTTGGATAGATACAGAGCTATGGAGAGTGGGACAGTGAGATCAGTTCTGAATAGATACAGGGCTATGAGGAGAGTACAGCAGTAGGATTAGTTTTTCAGCACTGTACCAGTGACATGGTACGATGGGCCTCTTTATGTGATGCAAGTCTCTAAAGTTGTCTTTAGTTTAGTCGACAGTTAATGATGAATTGGCTTATACTTCTTCACACCCTTCCTCGCCAACTGCTTTGTCACTTCAGCTGTAAGTGCAGTGCTGGAGTTCCATTCTGCCACACCAGTTTGGTTCAAGTGTATATTTGAGCAGTTCTAATGTCCTAGATGGTTTTCACTGAAGACCAACTGCCACAAAATCATTGAATTTACAGCACTGAAGGATGCCCATGCCTGTTCCAGCTCTTTGAAGTGGTATCCAATTCACCCCATTCCCTTGATCTTAACCCATAGCCCTGCAATGTTTTCCTGTTGAAGTATATATCCAATTCCCTTAGATAATCATTGAATCAGCTTCCACCATCATCTTAAGTAGCACATTTGAGGTCATAACTTGCTGGTGAAAAAATATTTTCATCTCATCTCTCTGGTATTTTTGCCAATTATTTTAAAGCAGTGTCCTCTGTTTACAGACCCCCACCCGTCAGTGGAACAATTTCTATCAATCTCACAGAATCACACAGTGCAGAAGAGGCCCTTTAGCCCATTGAGTCTGCACCAACATGTGAGAAACACCTGACCTACCTACCTAATCCCATTTACCAGCACTTGGCCCATAGCCTTGAATGTTATGATGTGCCAAGTGCTCATCCAGGTACTTTTTAAAGGATGTGAGGCAACCCGCCTCCACCACCCTCCCAGGCAGTGCATTCCAGACCATCACCACCCTCTGGGTAAAAAAGCTTTTCCTCACATCCCCCCTAAATCTCCTGCCCCTCACCTTGAACTTATGTCCCCTCGTGACTGACCCTTCAACTAAGGGGAACAGCTGCTCCCTAGCCACCCTGTACATGCCCCTCGTAATCTTGTACACCTCGATCAGATCACCCCTCAGTCTTCTCTGCTCCAACGAAAACAACCTAAGTCTATCCAACCTCTCTTCATAACTTAAATGTTTCATCCCAGGCAACATCCTGGTAAATCTCCTCTGCACCCCCTCCAATGAAATCACATCCCTCCTATAATGTGGCGACCGGAACTGCACACAGTACTCCAGCTGTGGCCTTACTAAGGCTCTATACAACTCCAACATGACCTCCCTACCAAAACCCTCCCATTTCTGAACATCTCTGTTAAAGCAGAGAAAGTTAAGCAGGGATTTAAGGAAAACAAGCTCAATTTCTTTGGTCTCTCCACGTAACCATTTCGGCAAATCTCCTCTGCAGCCTCTCAAAGATCTCGATGAAAATTAGATTTATAAACATTTATCATGAATATCTAGAGAACTCTTCCTTAGCAACTGAATCACTGAATTTCAACCTGTTGTGTAACGGAAAGAAATTAGGAAAATTTTAAAAGTTATACAAAGTACAACTCTCCCTAAAGCAAGGCAAGCAGAAGGGGAAATGCAGCAAAACTTGTACCAAAAGTATAAAAGCAACTATGAAGCTCATTTATCCAGGAAATAATGTCCAGGAGAAAGAAATGGAGCAGAAAGGAGGCCTAGGAGGTAAACAGTTGGTGAACTTGTAATGATGTGCAATGGGTGCATTTTGTGAATCACTTTTAGAACTAAATATTCAAGCTTGTTTCAGTATCCACTATGTTATAAATTTTAATTGCACCGGTATATAATGGAATGCTGAGGAATCAACATACTCACTGGAAGAAGCTATCCTAAGAGATAATGAACCAATACTACTTCTTACTGGCAGCTTCATGAATAAGTGGGAATTCCATTTAAGATCACAGGGAACAATGAAGCCAAGAGTGTTAATAGATAAAAGCAGAGAAAGAGCGCAACCAAAGGCCAGAAGCGATAGCTGTTGGTTGGATTCAGGAGTCAAGAAAAGAGTCTATCTTTTAATCTATTTTCATTCTTCAAATGACATTCCTCCATTGTACAACATAGAATTGGTTTGTTAAAGTCTGGGGAAGCCACATGCTGAGCACACAAGAGAATGACATTGCACATAGGTATGCAAAACAGGGTACCTAATCCTCCTCTCAGAGAAACATTCAGAAAGTGCAACCTTCAGCCAGGTTGTTCTGATTCAACTCATCACTTAACACTGATCTAAAATTGCAAGGATTGCAGATGAGATTCTCTTACATCATTTAAAGAATGACGGCCCTACCAGTGCCATTCTCCATATACTGTGGAATACGGCAAAGTAGTACCAATTTAGGAAAGGGTAATACCATCTATTTGACCCAATCTTCTAAAGACATAATTATACATTGCACTTAAATCTAGACAGTAACTTTTACTAAATATGTGAACGTGTCATCAACTGGAACCTGAGTGAGGGATCACCAGGAAGTACTGTGAACAGAAACGCCTTTAACCTGCCCTTCAGGAACCTTCCCTGCAAAACAGTTCTCTTGGCTCTACTATTACTTTGCATTGGAGTCTTGTAGCATAGGAAACATAGCTCTTCAGGCTGCTTAAGTGGTTTTGAGAGAGAACACAGGCCTCTGCAAATATCCATACAATGGAAACGATGATCCAGTTTGTGGTTGAATCCCAAGAAACCCCTCAGCAAAATGTCAAATCTACAAGAAGAATTTACAGTCCTATAATAAAAACAGAAAATGCTGGAAAAACTCAGCAGCTTTATTTACAGTCCTATACTTCCAAGAGCTAAGCCTTTCACCAATTACAAGTTTTTAAAGAAACAATGAACACAGTAACAGGTGTTGAACTGAGTGCAAGTGAGGCCCTAACTCTGTACAATTACCAGACAGCTTGCATAAGACAGTACATCAAAAAGGTACCTTTCTCAAGAGTCCAAATAGAAGTGAGTCATGAAAGACAAACATACGACAAATCCTTGATTAAAACTAATGCCAGATGCTGAATATAATCCAGAAAATGAGGGACAATGTAAGATGGAACTAAATGGTTTAGTAGGACACCAATACACCAACAGTTTAGATTGTCTGGAGCTGGTCAAGATTCGATGATGCAAATAATGTACTGCAATGCAAACTACTGCTAGGGCAGCACATGCTCAACCTGTAAACCTATTTATAAAGCACATATGTAAACATCCTGCATCGAGTTAATGTAACTACACAAACAGGGCACGTATATAAGAAATGATTTGCTCATTTATAACCAGTTTCACTGGGATGCTGGAGTGCCTCACCAAGCTGCAAGAATGCGACTGCTCTAATTAAAATTGGGTCAGTCAAAGTAAAGATAACTGAGTGCTGCCTGAGACAAGGTAAAGGTTTTAAGACAAGAACCTTCCACTAATTCACTCCATTTTAGAATAGTGCAAAATTCGTAGACTTTAAAACTTGAGTCAAGCCTTCAGTGCATTAAGCTCTTCCAAATTGGCCTATTAATATGGAATAAATTACATGTGATCCAGGTAGAATGAATTCCTATTTATAAAGCACATATGCAAACGCCCTGCATCGAGTTAATGTAACTACATAAACATGGCATGTATGTAACAAATGAATTGCTGGGATGCTGGAGCGCCTCACCAAGCTACAGGAATGCTATTGCTCTAATTAAAAACAGATTAATAGTCACTTGGTAGGGCAAATTACCCTGGAAAGTATCTCAAAAATTTGAACAGGTTCAACAAGTTGTTTCAAGCTGCAGTAGCTATGCGAGTGGTATTTTCCACTGACAGGATGCTGCCATCAGACGAAAAAGACATTCTGCATAATTATGCAACGTAGTATATGAATTTCTGTGCTGGTGTAATGCCAGGTACATAGGCCATATGCCCCTACGACTGGCTGATCAAATTAAACAGCATGTTCCTTTGGCTGTTCGTAAGGAACTGCACTCAACCACCCTTGTGCTTGTAAAACCCGAAACTACTGTTAGATATGATTCTTTGATTGGGCAGCACTTGCTGGACAACCCCGAGTGCTCTAATAGCTACACTAACAAGCAATTTAAAATAATCAGTCGAGCTCGTAACATGGCTCATTTACGTTTGCTAGAAGCGACATACATTCACATGCAGGGACCCATTCTTTGCAAACAAAAGCATTATGTTCAAGCCTTGTGCCATTTATGATTTACCCGGGAGCTTGGGGAGCCTATAGTTCCCGTTTTCTCCACTGCAACACCTCAGCCAAAGTCGACTTATCAACCAATCAGCACCCCTTTAGAAACATAGAAACAGGAGCAGGCCGCAGTGAAGTACAAATTGCTGACTGTTTAAAATTTGGCATCTTTGCATTTGTCCTGATAAGTGCAAGACAAAAAGCTTCGGCAACATGTCTCTCTTTTCAGTAGGGTTTATTAATGCATCAACATTAAAACAAGTAGTGAGGATGGTGCTTTTCAGCATCAAGTCTGAGACATGCAGAGATGCAACAACCTGCATTTATATAGTGTCTTTAACATAGTACCTCAAAATGTCCCAGGGCACTTTACAGGAGCTATCAAACAAAAATTGAGAAAAATGATGAGACAATATTAGGACAGGTGCCTGAAAGCTCTATAAGCAGGGAGAGAAAGAGCACTGAGGAGGGGTTTAGGGAAGGAATTCAAGAACTTCAGGTTTATTCAGCCAATAGTCAGGCAAAGGAAGTGAAGATGAACAAGCAGCCAGAATTGGAGGATATCTTGGAGGGTTGTACAGCTAGAGGTTACTGAAATCAAGCCCATGGAGGAATTTGAATACAAGAGGAGTTTTAAAATTGAGGCATTGGTGAATAAGGAGCCAATGTAGGTCAGTGAGAACAGGGTAATGGATTTGGTACGAATTAGGTCGTGAACAGCAGAATGTTGAATGAAGGTGGTAGATGGAGGCCAGCCTGGTGAGTATTGTAATAATTGTGTATAGAGATAAGAAAGGCATGAATCAGGGTTTAAGCATATGAATGATGCAAGAGGTACAAGAGGATATGGGATTAGATGTTCACCCCAGGGTCAAATAGAAAGCAAGGTTACAAACAGCCTGGCTGAGCCATAGACAATGCATAGCAAGAAGGATGGGATCAGCGGCTATAGAATGGAATTTGTGGCTGGGGTCGTAGACAATAGCCTCTATCTTCCTGGTGTTCAATTCAAGGAAATGTTGACTCATTCAGGGCTGTTTGTCAAACAGAGACAGTGCAGAAATCAGAGGAAGTGGTGTTGAGGCAGAACTGTGTGTCGCAGAGAACACATAGAACCTGATGTGTTTAAATGATGTCACCAAGGGGCAGCGTGGAGAGGAGTAGTAGTGTGGCTGGGGTGGGGGTGTGCTGCAAGGGTAGATCCTTGGGGAGACTCCAAAAGTAACTGTGCCGGAGATGGGAGAGAAGTCATTGCAGGAGACTCTCTGACAATGACTGGGTAGGTTAAGAAAGGAACTAGACAAGGGCAGTCCCACTCTGCTGGATAATGGAAGAAGGGCACTAGAGAAGGACAGTGTGGTCATCTGTGACAAAGCCTGCAGACAGGTCAAGAAGCATGAGGAGGGTTAGTTTACTTCAGTCTGAGACGTTGTCATTTGAGATTTTGATTTGAATTTTAGTGCTGAGGTAGGGGTGAAACCTACTTGCAGACATTCAAAAGTGGGGGGAAGGATTTGGGAAGCAGCAACACATTCAAGAACTTGAGAGGAAAGGGAAGTTGGAGGTGGGGCCAAAGCTGGCAAGAACAGAGGGGTCAAAGGTGAGGGTTTTTGAGGAGGGGTGCATTGATGATTTGAAGGAGGGGGGAGCTGTAACCAAGAGGGAACCATTTACAATATCAGCTGACATAGAGGTCAGGAAGGGAAGTTGAGTAGTTAGCAGGGTAGTTAGCAATTCAGTGGGAATAAGGTCACAAGGACAGAAGATGGGGCTCATGAAAAAGATCAGCTCAAGGAGGATATGAAGGGAGATAGCAGAGAAAGTAGAGAAAGATAAGGGTTCAGGCTAAGGCACCTGTTGTGCAATCACTAAAAGGGAATATGAAAATTAGCGAATAGCCAGGATGTAAAGCAGCACATCACCAGCAGCGAGTAGTGTGGTGCAGAATCGCAGCTGTGCTGTCCATTGAGAGTAATAGTTGCTGAATAAAGTAGATCTGTCTGCTGAGCAATCCCATACTTCAAATAAACCGAACTCACATATAGTTTACCAATCCTGGTGTGAGATTGTGCAAAGCAAACAAGCACTGGAGAGCACAGCCTGATGGTGCTTGATGTGTTTCTGCCAGATCCGGCAGTCAACGGCTAAAACAGTTTTGAGCCATAAACCTTCATCTTTTAAGTTGAAAAGAAATAAACGAATGAAAATGGGGGCTGTACCAAGGTGAACAATCAGGGTGGGAGAGAGTAAAGTTTTTTTTGGTCTTAAGCAAAAGCAGTAGTGATGGTGTGACTGAGCTGTTTGGTGGCTGCAGAAGTATCATGGCAAATGGAGGCCCAGGAGCATTTGAGAGTGTATTGTAAAGTGATTTGTGGGAAGAAGAGCTTTTACCCAGGGTTGGACACAGAAGTGAGCGGGGTTGGAAGGGGGAGCAGGGGTGTGAAGTGATCAGAGATGGACATATCTGTGATTGAGACGGTGGGAATGGAGAGACCACATGAGAAAGCAAGGTCAAGGGGACAGCCGTAACTATGGAGTAGAGTGTTTATATGGAGGGAGAGATTATGGAAGGACAGTAAACTCAGAAGAGAGAGGTCAAGATGAGATGGAGGTTGAAATTGCTAACGATGAGAAGTCAATTGAGGCAGCATTTAGGGGCTGAACCTTGTGAGGTAGCACTATCAGTGGGAAGGGTGGAGTGTACTTATCTCACTGCTGCAGACAGGGACTTGCTCATTAAAAATGAAAATTGAAGTTCAAAAAGTGTATCTAAGCTTGTTTACAGTCATTTAATTATAACTATAATTGATTCAGCCAAATGCACTCAAAAAAGGTAGCATACCAATTTGGTGTTCACTATATATAGGTTTATTCGTTTCCACGGAAAGGTTACTTATGGTATAGGGTTACATCCGGGGTATACACTTGAAGTTAAACAGCTAAACAAATCAACAACTTGTGCTTTCAATCTCACAAAAAGATCCTAAATTTAAAATCAAAGAAACCAATGTATAAAGCTTGAAGGAGGGGAAAAAACCAAAAGGTAGGTAGGATATAGAAAAAGAGCATGTCACAAGTTTTTAAATAGTAAAAATAAACAGAACAAATAAAATGGGCAGAGTGGAAGTCAAGTCCAGCATTGTTGATTATAAATAAAAACAAAGTGCTAGCTGGCAGCATTTGTGGGGAGGGAAACAGAGTTAATGTTTCCAGCTGAATATAACTCCTCTTTTGAACTCAACAGTTCTGAAGAGTCATATTCAACTTGAAACATTAACTCTTTTTCTCTCTCCACAGATGCTGTCAGACCTGCCGAATATTTCCAGCATTTTGATTTTATTTCACCTTTCCAGCATCTGCAGTATTTTGCTTTTACAACATAATTAATTTCCTGTTTCCAAATCAAAATTAGATATCCTCTATTTTACTTTTTAGCGTGCGCAGGCCATTTGTTTAAGTGCATGGCCCTTTGAATTTTTTTTGTGCAGCCAGACACATGCTAACTGAAAGGGGCTGACTGTGTGTGGCCTAGGCGGGAACTTTTGCAGCTTAAAGGGAAAATTGGACTAGAGCATGACAAAGAACGGAAAGATAATATTTGAGCTAGTTATCTTCATTTACACACTGTTCTAAATGTACACTCCTGGGGCATAAACAGCAATTTGAGAATTCCTTCTCAAAAGCACAAGGATGACCCTCCAAAGTTCGTAGGGAACTTTACAGACTTCATGTGTATCTGGAATATTTCTGATAGGTCTATTTAATTTTGTGGGAGCCAACATATGAGGGAACTTTCAGCACTTAACTGGGTTGCATTAGCAAGAGGTCTGAAAAGAAATGTGACTGGGGTCTCAGAATTCTTCAGGCAAACACAGGGCCAAAATCTGACTTAAGGGTATAAGCACAGTAACTAAAGCACATTTGTTTAAAATGAACAAACTTCTTGAAAGACCAGCAAGTACAATTCATCCCACCCTCAACCACTTCTCAAGTGTTGGAGATATGGATGGCAGTGTAGGTGTCAATCTGTAAGGTAGGAGGCGCTGCACATTGGTTTAGTTAGAATGATCAAATACTCTGTGGACACCGTGCTTCCTGTGTTGCTCGGCTGGCGATCATGGGGATGTATAGTCTTTGAAAGGAAGCAAACCAAAGATAAATATTGTTCATTTTTGATCCATATCCTTTGGATTGTAATCTTTGGAAGACTAGATAGATCAGGAGAGTGCACAATTGAGTAATTATACAGTCCTTAGAGAACAATCATGTTTATTGTGCCAAATGGACCCCTGCCATTCCACACTTCTAAGATCCTAGTGCAATAATTCCAAACTTTCAACTGCCTTCTGCCATAAGATAATTGGGAGTATAAACAGCAAAATGATCTTTCCACTTATTTATTCAAGTTGTGACTGTTGAAAATGACAAACTTGTAGCTGCACAAGTGCTGAATATGAAAACATAAGAAATAGGAGGAGTTGACCATATGCCCCATCGAACCTACTCCACCATTCAATACAATCATGGCTATGTCGCTTTGCAGCCTGTGTCCTCCCCACAGCTCAGCTTAAATCATACATGCATCATAGAATGATACAGCAATGAAGGAGGCCCATCATACCTGTGCTTGCTTTTTCAATGAGCTATCCAATTAGTCCCAGTCCCATTTCCCCATAGCCCAAAATTTCTTAAGCATATTTATCCAATTCCCTTTCTAGAGTTGTCAAATCTGCTTCCACCACCTTTTCAGGCAGTGCATTCCAGATGACCTAATCCACTGGGTAAAAATGTATCTTTATTCACCTCTGTTCTTTTGCCAATCACCTTAACTCTGGTTATGGACCCTTCAGCTGCTGGAAATAGTTTCTCCCTGCTTATTCAATTAACAGCTTCTTTCTTTGATTTTTGAGCACCTCTGCCAAATCTCCCTATAATCTTCTCTGCTTAAGGACAACTCGTGTTTTTCTTGTAACTCCACGCAACTGAAATCCCTTAACCCTGGTGCCTAGATCTCCTCAGCGCCCTCTACAAGGCCTTGATGAAATCCTTCCTAACGAGTAGGGCCCAGAAATTGCTACAATATTCCAGCCAGGGCCTAACCAGTGCTTTATGAAGGTTTAACATAACTTCCTTACTTTTGTACTGTAAGCCTCTATTTATAAAGGCAAGGATCAGTTGTGCTTTTTAAAAAGTCTTCTCAACTACTACTACCACCTTCCAAAGCAGGCGCACATACAACCCAGGTTTTTCTGTGCCTGCACTCCCTTTAAACATGCACCATATAGTTTACAATGTTTCTCCTTATTCTTCCTACCAAAATTAATTACTTTGTAATTCTCTGAATTAAAATTCATTTTTCAGCAGACTGTCCATGCCCTCCTGAACTCTGTTATCACCCACTTCAATATTTATAACATTTACGAGTTCCATGCCATCTGCAAACTTTGAATATACCCCAAATCTACAAACTTTGTATACCCAAACCCAGGACATTAACATATATCAAAAAAGCAGTAGTCAGTAGGTGCTCAGTTTGGGTTCCGCCAGGGCCACTGTGCTCCTGACCTCATTACAGCCTTGGTCCAAACATGGACAGAAGAGCTGAGCTCCCAAGGTGAGGTGAGAGTGACTGCCCTTGACATCAAGGCAGCATTTGACCAAGTGTGGCATCAAGGAGCCCTAGCAAAACTGGAGTCAATGGGAATCAGGGGAAAAAAATCTCCACTGGTTGGTGTCATACCTAACACAAAGGAAGATGATTGTGGTTTTTGGAGGTCAATCATCTCAGTCCCAGAACATCGCAGCTGAGTTCCTCAGGGTAGCGTCCTAGCCCACCATCTTCAGTTGTTTCTTCAATGGCCTTACCTCCATCATAAGGTCAGAAGTGGGGATGTTCACTGATGGCTGCACAATGTTCAGCACCGTTCGCAACTCCTCAGACGCTGAAGCAGTCCATGTCCAAATGCAGCAAGACCTGGACGACATTCGGGCTTGGGCTGAAAGTGACAAGTAACACTCACGCCATACAAGTGCCAGATAATAACTATCTCCAACAAGAGAGAATCGAACCATCTCTCCTTGACATTTAATGGTATTACCATCACTGAATCCCCCGACTAACAACATCCTGGGGGGTTACCATTGACCAGAAACTGAACTGGACCAGCCACATAAATACTGAGACTACAAGAGCAGGTCAGAGGCTGGGAATTCTGAGGTGAGTAACTCACCTCCTGACTCCCCAAAGCCTGTCCACGATCTACAAAGGCACAAGTCAGGAGTGTGGTGGAATACTCTCCCCTTGCCTGGATGAGTGCAGCTCCAACAACACTCAAAACTCAACACCACCCAGGACAAAGCAACCCACAAGATTGGCACCCCATCCACAAACATTCACTCCCTCCACCACCAACACACAATGGCAGCAGTGTGTACCGTCTACAAGATACCCTGCAGTAACTCACCAAGGCTCCTTCAACAGCACCTTCCAAACCTACAACCTCTACAACCTAGAAGGACAAGGGCAGCAGGTGCACGGGAACACCACCACCTGCATGTTCTCCTTCAAGCCATACACCATCCTGACTATATCGCCATTCCTTCACTGTCGCTAAGTCAAAATCCTTGAACTCCCTTCATAACAGAATTGTGGGTGTTCTGACACCATATGGGCTGCAGCAATTCAAGGTGGTGGCTCACCACCACCTTCTCAAGGGCAATTAGGAATGGGCAACAAATGCTGGCCTTGCCAGCAACACCCACATCTCGTGAAAGAATAAATTAAGTCTCAACAGCAACCCCTAAGGAATACCACTATTTACTAGCTTCCATTCTGGGAAATAATCATTCACCATTGCTTTATGCTTTCCATCCTTTAGCCAATTATATATCCACACAACCAGTGCCCCTTTAATCCCAATGGCAAGGTGTCAGCTGTGGCTCAGTTCATAGCACCCTTGCCTTTGAATCAGAGGGTTGTGGGTTCATGTCCCACTCCTGGAAACCAAGAACTGTGATTGTACTCAAAAGAGTTGCAATCTGTGACTGTTGATAACTCGAAAGAGTTTAATCCCAATGGCAGAGGTGTCAGCTGTGGCTCAGTTCATAGCACCCTCGCCTTTGAATCAGAGGGTTGTGGGTTCGTGTCCCACTCCCGGAAACCAAGAACTGTGATTGTACCCAAAAGAGTTGCAATCTGTGACTGTTGATAACTCGAAAGAATTTTAATCCCAATGGCTTCATTTTGCTTTATCAAATGCTTTTTGACACAGCTCCAAACACAGCATCAACTGCACCATCCTCATCAACCCTCTGTTAATTCAAATGATTCAGTTAATTCAAATGATTCAATCAATTTAATCAAAGAATTCAATCAAGTTAGTCAAAGACAATTTGTCTTCAACAACTCCATGTTGGCTTATGTTTATGTGCCAAGTGCCAATTAATTTGTCCTGAATTAATGTCTTTAAAAGTTTCCCCGCCATTGTTAGGTTGATTAGCCTGTTAATGTCAGGCTTATTCTGCTGCCTTTTTTGAACAGTGTAAATTTAGAAGAAGACAAGAGATCACCAAGTTAGAGGGTTCTTTGAAAAAGATCTGATACAGAGCCTGATGTCTGGAGGAACAAGCTGTCCCCAAAGCCATAAAATATGATACTGATGAAATCTAGCTGGAGGGAATATTTGAGTTAGTTGTCCTTAAGTAAAAAGTCTTGCACAGTGTCTACAATATTTACAGTGCTGACACCAGAAAAATTAGAAGACTCAACTAAAATTCTTAAACTGGACACCATCCTAGCAATTTCCTGTCTCATGGGACTATTCTAATCTAGCTGAATGACAATTGCAGAAGGCTACTTCAACTGACGACATTAAAACAAGCCCACTCTTATTTTGCACATTGTATATTTAACATAGTTCTGTCAGTTTGCATTCTTTGAGCACATACTCCAAGTAAATATCCTTTATTAAATCTCTTCACTAACAAGGGTTTCTATATATTAGGTCTACATGTACTTTGAGTAATTTGACTCCAAGGTATTGAATGAAGCAACACTCCAGCACGCTAATTTAGACATGTAACAGTCCAAATAAAACAATCTCTCAAATTATATTACCTAAAATAACAAATGGCTTTTATTGCAATAAATCGTTTTCACTAATTCATGTAAAATTGTTCACAAGCTACTCTACTTACATTGAGAAATTTTGTGCACGTATGCATTTTTACTCATTTAATTCAACAGAACTACATTCTTCAAGGGAACAAGCTATTTTTTAAACTTAAATTGAAAAGGCAAGGAGAACAAGCTTGAAAAATTTAGAAGAGGTGATACAAAGTAAGGTGTAGTGAGTAGGTTACTACCGTGGGTTTGCAAAGCTTACAGCATGTTGCAGGAACGTGCAAAGACGGGAGCAGTATGGAATGAGTTCCAGGGATTCATGTATGAGATTATAGAATCAAATGCCAATTACAATACGAGGAGGAGGATGAGACCATTTGTCGCTTTTGAAGTTTAAAAGAGATAGATCACAGCAAGAAATGCTGTAAGAGCAGTGTAGCTAATTGAAAGGAGGATCAGCCATTAGATGAGCATCTTTTTGTGAAACCGGTTTAGGTATACAGGAACAGCCTCTCCATATATAGGACTATGAGTACTTGATAGACTAGAGCTTTAAACTAAATTCAGAGTTGATGGGGGGGGGGGGGTGGGGTGGTAACACAAAGGATATTAAGCTTCCTAAAAGGCAATTTAAGATTCAAGATCTGCATGTTGCATTGAGATAGCAAGGTGAAGAATGTTAATATATAAACAAGATGGAAACAATGAATAGTGAGCTGTTGGTTGCTGTTAGTCTTTGAGAAAGATACACAGAAAGCCTCTCTTTCAAGAGTGAAATACAATATTTTTTCATAAAGCATGAAGGAGATCCCAACAGTGATCCTGCAAAAGGGATAAAGGTATTGAACAAGTAAACACATATCAGGGTGAGAAAAAAGAATCATCTAGAGACAAGAGGGTAAAGTGGACAGTCACCTCTACTTGGAAGAGAGGACACACAGTGAGGGTTCCTGCCACGCTTTGTAAATGTACAAGTTAGTATCAATCACCAAAACATTCAACAGAGCTCCAGAGGTGAATAACATATCTGCCACATGGCTGCCAGGGGAAATCACAGCAAAGACCCAATCTTTAAAGCTAACAGCTGCACTCAATAGAAAGAGTGGAGAGACAGCACAAGTCAGTAATAGATCTGAAAGTGAAGGTTCAATGAGTATGGTGGGGGGATAAAACAATAGCAGAACACAATGAATCAATGGAGCTAGGTACTTGCCAAGATCATCTAGATTAGAGTAAGGGGACAACTGTAAGCCAAAAAGATCAGCTTTTTCCTCCAATATGGTAGGAAGCAGATTTGGATTTCAGTCATCCTGCTAAGGGTGAGTAGAAAGCAGTGAGTAGAAGCCAACAACTGCCAAACAACTGGTCTGCTAGTGAGAAGGATGCTGCATGGTACAGGAGTGAAAGGGAGAATTATTTATTTTTAAATTGAGTTTTAAAGTAGATTTAATGACAACAAAAGTGGATCTGTCCTTGTAGTTTTTCGGAAGTTGCAGTGCTATACTTCAATATATTTCTCATTTTAACAGCTTGTGCTTCAGAAGCAAATTCTCCTTGTTTGCCACATTTTAGGGAATAAATCTTAAGTGATGGACAGGGTTCAGGCACATTTTTCTTTAAGTACACCAAGCTGAATTTTAATAGAAGCCAAAGTCAAGTCTTACCTCCTGTTTTAGAGTTGTAGTAATAGAAATATCCTTCAGGTGAGATGCCTTGCACCCAGATATTTGCTATATTCGGCTTTGTACTACGTTGTGCATCAGAGGCCTTTACTGTCGGCTTTTTCTCAGTTGTACTTGACGATGAAGAAGCTAAGATGATAATGCATTTGTTACTCAGTTACAGAATTTGAAGAAATAGAAAGTCTCCCAATTATAATATATTCCATTTTTTCTTTAAAATAGACACCAAGAAGGTTTTTGGGAAAAGTGATGCGAGGGGAGAGAGAGGAAGAAGAAATCGGAAAGAATTTTTTTTTTTTAAATCATTGCCTCAAAATTAAGGGATTTCATTCTTTTTTGCGAATAAGAATTTCCCCAAGAGATCCACCGTGTGAATGAGTGCCTAAATATTTCTGATTGGTAGCTTTATGTGAAATTTGACTTTTAAACAAATCACAGTAAACTTCTAACCTACCTCTCATAACATTTTTTAAAATGTTCAAAATGCTAACAGAATATGCATTTACTCTAAAAACTGCTTACGTAAACAATAATAGAATTCTGTAAATATTTTATGTGAAAACTATGTCAATATTTTATTGATAGTTTGAGAATCTAATTATTCAATGCTTTTTCAAAAAACTTTCAACTGCTATTTTTCGCTATTTAAAATTTCTATTACATATTTCATAATAAAAGTTACATTTGTGTTTGCTTGATGTCTTGCTATCTTTGCAGTGCTGATATCTGGGAACAAGCAATTTTTGTCAGTAGTAAAATACTACTGCCTATACCGCAGAGCATGATATATTCCAAGTGTGATTACAAAGGCTTCAATAACACAGGTAATTTTTTCCATTACCGCAGAATGCGGTGTATATGTTTTCAGCACCAAAAATCATGTTTAGGCCTATACTCAGCATATAAATCGGCTCCTCTTTTCTGGTAAGAAACATACTCGCATTAAGAGTCGGCCTTAATTTTTCACCTCAGAAATACAAGTTTTACTCAGCTTATAAGTCGGCGCATGGGATCAAGCAGGCAATATGGACTGTGTTGTGAAGATGATGCGTGGGAGTTTAAGACACGCCCACACAGAGCAGATCACACATGGCAACTGACAAAGACATGGGCCCTCCATCAAAAAGAATGAAGTATGAAGCTGCTTTCAAGCTAAACGTTGTAACATTTGCTAATTCATCAAATAGCTATGCTACAGTGAGGCAATTCAGTGTTTGTGGAAAAACTATTGCAAGAATGGAAGAAGGAATCCACCCTGAAGAAGATGCCCAAGACCAAATGTGCCATAAGAGTGGGAACCAGCCACTGGCCTGATCTTGAGAAGCATGTATCATACTGGGAAATGAAAATCATCAGAATGGCTACATCGTCATCAGAAATGAAATGTATACATTCGCAGTTAAGTGGCTAAATCAAACCCTTAGTTCAGCAAAGATTTCAGAACAACGGCTAGTTGGTGTAGCTGCTTTATAGAATGAAACAGTCTAATGTTGCAGCAGAGGACTAAGATCACTCAGAGACTACCAAGAGATCTCTATGCCAAATCTACCAGTGGTTCATCATCAGACTGCAGCAAAAACACTAGAACCCATTCAGTCACATCGGCAACATGGATGGCACACCCATGAGTTTTCATATGCCCAATAGCCAAACTGTGAAGCAGAAGGGTTTAAAACCACATGCACAGGACATGAAAAGACAAGATTCACAGTGGTGCTTGTCTTCTTGGTCGACAGAACAAAGTTAAAGCCCATGGTAATTTTCAAGTGTAAAACCATGCCAAAAATCATGTTCCCTGCAGGAGTTTTTTGTGCTTGTCCATGACAACAGTTGGAAGAATGAAGATGGCGTGAAATTGTGGATTGATTGTGTGGAACAAGCATCTTGGTGACCTACGTAAGGAATGCAGCGTGTTACTGTGGAACATGTTCAGATCCTACATAACTGATGACATCAAGAGGCACCTGCGAAGAAATAACACCCAAATTGCAGTTATGCCAGGGTGTCTAATGTCTGCAGTTCAACCTTCTGTTAGGCTTCATCTCGTTGGTACAACTGTGTAATTAATAAGGCTTAAGTTGTCAAATTGTTCTGTACGTAAGCTTAGTGATGAAAAGTCTTGATTTCTATGTATTACTGGGATAATTTGTGAATGCTAGGATATGTTGTTAAGAAATCTTAAAGTTGGTGTCTCTAAGTGTCAAGTACTGCGATGTAGCTTTAAAGAAAAAACTGAAGTTATGGTCAGGAAGGTGATTTGAACACAAGGTGTTCCCAGAGCTCCTGTCAAAAAAATACAAGTTATAGTTCACAGTTAGATGGGACACCAAAGCTGCAAAGCTGATTGGCTCAATGTGTTGTGGAGAAGTTAGGGGCACTCTTCCCATTGATCAAGAGTTGCAAATGTTTGGTTTGAAGTTTTTAGTTGTGTTGACACAGCAGCACATACTTGGGCTAAATGTGACAAAACTACCTGCAAAAGGGTATAAAATTAGGAGTGCATCACTGAGCACTTTCGAGGGAATAGCATTCATCACAGGACACTTGCTTGCGGGGCATTTGTTGGCAGAGAAAGTCAGGAGTTGGAAGTGGAGCACTTGCTAGGAGGTTGGCAGTTCCAGAGGGCATTTCCAGTTGACAGGTAATTATCATGGGTTGGGGGTTGTGGTAAGAATGCAGTATTAGGACTAAAGGCCTTAAGAGAAAGTGATTAGTCTTTGTTAGAAAACTGCTTGCAGCTTGAGAGAGAGAAACACTCAGCAAGCAACTGTGAAATGTACAACTTCAACAGTTAAGATGCACTGGGAAACTAGAATTGAAGTCATAAAGCTGCAAAGGGGTTTGTATGTACGTTAGAGTTAAGTTGACCAAGTTAAAATCTCGAAGGACGTAATGAGTCAAATGACCAGCTTCAAGGAATCAAGAGAAGACCCAATAAGTCCTGAGATCCATGGAAAGATAGACCAACATGTGTTGTGTATCGTGCCATGCCTTGACTAGCAGAATGTTAAGTATTAATTTTTGTTGTTCAATAAACTTTGTTAGTTTCATTCTAAATCAGTATTTGTCCTTTTTGTCAATAAGGTTATTCCTCAACAAGAATTCTCTTACTCTGGAGCTTAGTACAGACTCCAAATCCCAACACTTTGGATGTGTGCCTCAATTGCTGAGCAATTCAAAGATCATATTAATGGCAAATGGAATAGATGGATGGTTAGTGGAGAAAAAAACCTTCACAAAAAGTGGAAATATGCGCAATGCCCTGCTTGATGTTTTGTGTGGTTTCATCATCAAACCATGGGATGCTATTAATGGACAAACTGTGATCAAATCATTCAAATAGATGTGGAATATTCAATTCAATGGATGGAGAGGAAGATAATTTGTTGTGGAGGTATGATTTTGAAACGATAATCTCCAAATCTGATCCCGAGTGGGGTCCTTACGATGATGCCACAGCCAAAGTGACTCAGAATGAATTTGATGGTTTCTAAAACGTTTTGATTGTGATTAAAGGTATGCTTGTAGAATTAACTTATTCAATAAAACATGTCACACTGACTTAATTTGAATTACCAATGGTATTTTTTCACATGTCAAAATGGTGCCCACCTACGCCAACACCATCATTCCTAGTTTATATTCACCATACGAGTCGATCCCTGTTTATGAAAGGAATTTGCAAGCCTTCAAACGTAGACTTATACACCGTGATCTACGGTACTTGCTTAACAATTCAAAATGACCAGATATCAACACATATAATTCTAACAGTTCTCAGAGAAGCACAGACATTTATAACAAGACTTAATGCTACCTGAAACATTTACTCCAAGTCGCTTGAGATCTTCTTGATAAGCTTTCATAGCTGCATTCTCCATCTCAGCAAATTCCTTTGCTATCCTCTCCTCCTCTTTTGCTTTTTCCAAACTTTTCTTTTTGATCTGGAAGCACAGATGAACATGCCGTTCAGGATCACCTAGAAGTGGGAAGTATGTACACAACAGATAAAGGAAAATACGGATCCAGGGAAACAAGGAGAGATACCTCACTGATTTTCCTGGTCACATTTTCTTGATGGTTCTTTCCTCTTTCATGAAACTCAACACTCTGTGGGAAACATTTGAGAAAAAAACAATGATAACTGAGTTAATAGAAGTGTAAGCAAAAGCTTTAACATTTGAACACAGAACTGTAAAACATCAACTGATACTGATTTTTTTTTCATTGATGTCACTGGAAAGGCCAGCTTTCAGACCCCATCCCTATTTGCCTTTGAGAAGGTGGTGGTGACTTTTATTCAAAACTTATCTGTCCACTTGTTAAGTTCTTGTATTCAATATGTATTATCTTACTCCCCTTAACATGCAAACTGCCTGAGCAAACAACAATTCTCTATATAAATATGTTTAGAATAGGAAAATCGTACGTTATTATTTCACCAACAATTTGATAAATCAAATCGCAAAATGCTTTTTCAAATAATTTCCATCAATTTTACCTTTGCAACTAAAATTTCTAGAGTACAAAATAAGACTTTAACAAAAGCTGAAAAGTCAAATATGATTTATTTCACAATTAATTATTAAGATTACCCACTGAATTGTTTGTGTGCCCTTTCATGTTTTTATTCAAATAAATAATTTCAAGAGATCATCTACAGGCCCACCTAAAAAAGCTGGGCTTTGACTGGATACATCATAAATGTTGTACAGCTTTCAAACATATCTGTGTACACTGAACACATGCAGATTGCAAAATTTTCCAGCATGTAAATTAGTGCACTCTGAACATGCAAACTGTGTCAACAGTGTGGAAGGGTGTGTCACCTGATCCTCAAGGAGTTGTGTCCCTCTGCTTTTTCTAAAACCCTTTAAATGAAACTGTGAGCTGAAATCTCAAATCCTTATTTCAGGCAAGTGATCTTCATTAAGAAATACGCTTTTCCATTACAGACGGATCAGTAGGAACCACTTTCCTTCCTTCCCACGTGCAAGGTTTCTATGAACAGCACAATTTTAAATAGATGCCATGATTCAGCATCCTCATTTATTCTAAAATTGTTATATCATCAAGCCAAGTCTGCTTCCATGCCATTTTATGAGATGAGACCTGGGGCTATTCCACTGGAGGAGAGAGGGCTAAATAGTGATTTATTAGTGGTTTTAAAATTACAACAGGGTGAATACCGAAGGATTATTTCCTCTTGGAAAATTAGTGCTGAGAGGCCATCAATTTAAAATGATCAGTAAGTGTGAGGAGAGGTTAAAAGGAATTAAATTACACAGAAGGCTGTTGGGGCATGGAATGTCACGAGGAGTGTGGCTCAAAAAAATTATTTGAGACTAAGGCCACTGCAGCTTTTAGAGGAGGGAAAATGGGTAAATATTTAAAACAAGGAAAGATACAGGGCTGCGGAGAAACTAGTTCTGGAGATTGCTAGCAAAGAGAGCTAGCAGAGAGACATGTTGTTGGCCCCCTTCTGCGTTGCAGGTTTCTATGGTTTGGTGAAAGCAATACAAAAATAAATGCTAAAATTGAGACAAATTGATGCTTTCAAATTTGGTTACATTTTGTCCTACCATTCTAAATAGGATTCAAATCCAGGCTTATTAGGTGAATGCGCACTATACAGTTTAACCAACCTTTTTATTAAAAAATTGACATCAGGGACTCTAGATTAAACCACTGCAACTTCAGTGATTTTCATCAAATCTGAAAGCACTTCTTTGTATCACTTGTAGCAATTAATTTCAATGTTATCCTGCTTGAATATATTAAACACACAGTGAGAACACAATTGCTCATTTATCCACAAAGCAGTAGTTATGTCTTGCGACTTAATTTGCCAGATAAATCTTTATATTGACACAAATACATCAATTACATTGTGGATTATAAGGGTGCAGAGTATCATTCCAAAATGATCCAATCAAAATTATGGTCTTAAAATAGCCTTTAAGTCAACTGGAGGTTCCCGAGCCCCCTGGATTAACACCAAAACCATTTTCTCAAGGAATGACCCCGTAGTTAAAAAGATACTGTGTGAAAAAGATACCGTGTGAAATGTAAAAGCGAAATTTGCTGTTAACACGTAGCCAGTCCATCAGCAGGTTCTACGAAAGGCAGGAAATCCACTCTGCCGGGTCATACCATTCCAAACAGTCAAGAGGAAAACCTACCCACACAACTCAAAAATGTAAGTGCCATACCAATCAGCAGGTGGCAAACAGAAACAGGGCCTCCAATTGTAATGTTAAAGCTTAAAAAAACTACAGATCTGAAATGAGCAGTCAGCAGCCATTCCCAACCCGTTCAAGGTCTGTTCCCTGCTTAAAGTTAGTTTGCAGTGTACATATTCATAGTAGTAAACCGTACAAGTACATTTACCACTTACAACTAGCTTTTAAGCCACCAATGGCTTAAAACCCACCTTCCCCACACCCCACCCCCAAATCAAGGGTTCTGTCAATTCTCTTAACATGCACTCACCTGCTCCTCGATTCCTTTAGATATATTTTCCTGTTCCCTCTACGGAGCACACTGGGGCAGATACCACGGTAAAGATTTTACATTAATTTAAATGGTTGTTCAGCCGTTGGTACCAGTCATAACTCTGCCTAAGTAACTCTGTCTTCTAAATTAAGGGACACATATTACTCCAGTATCCAGGCCAGGAATATTCCCTCTCATGTTCCAACCTCTCTTCTGTATGTTAAGTTCCCTCAGCTTCTTCAAAAGTTGTGCTTTTCTCATTCGCATAGCAGTTGCAGTTCTTTTTCTACACTGATACAGTGACACTTCTTTTCTGCTTGTAGTAGTGATGGGAAACAGATTCTCAAGACTCCAGCAACACTTCATGTATTCCAGCATGGTGGCCTTACCACCTGTCATCCGTTCATTTTCAATTCATTTCCCTGTCTTATACACATTTTAGACTTTTCAGTTGAAGCACAGACAAATAATCCACCTTATTAGCACAGTGCCCTAATTTTTTTTTTTAAAAAGGACAGAATAATTGAGGACATCAAACAAACCAGTCCAAGATGGTTTACGGATATATTTATTTCCATATTTGAATTGAGATAGTACTCAATTGTTTCTACATTTAAAGTATCCAAGTCACTCCGATCATTAGTAAGTCACAAGTGCAAGAATGATTTCTTTTTGCGAGACCCTGCTGATAAAGTTTGACAAGCACTGTTCTATCACATTCCTCGCCAAGACTGTAAAGTGAAAAATCAAGCTCCCTCACTTTTCCTTTAACCATTTACAGACTTAAAACCCATGCTGCGTCACTTCATCCCTACTCCCGGTTTATCTTGTCTTCCCTCCAACTCTTTTCAACCTTAGTCCTGCGCTAGAACTCTGTCTTTCAGCTACTTTGAAAAAATGTTTGACTTGATGTTACAATATAGTTGCCCTCTAAGAACACTTCCCAATGAATAGAAAGAGTTTTGGTGCATAGCAAAATGATCTGAATAGTAATTAATTTTACCAGAGTTGATCTGAAATGAAGTACCATCATCAAAATCCAGTTCACTATAATGTTGGGAGCTACAATGAAAACTTATTTTAAGAACTTCTCTGCTGAAATTCTATACAGATCAAACATTGTAATTAATAAACAAAATGCAACATACAGGTTTATTGTCTGCTATCCAACATTTGCAGTAATCGCAGAACTTCTTTGGTTGAGACTTCCAGTAGTCAGCCCTGCAGAATATATAAACACAGGTGTTAAATACATTATTTCCACATGTCCATAAGCACAAAAGGGACCTAATACACAAAACTAACATTTTATAGCTGATACACACAGCCTGTTCAAAAACAAAAACAATAACCACTCTTCCTTTACAAAATTGAGGACATCAATTACAAAATATCCCATGCAGCAAATAAGCAGATTAAGCAGCCTCAGTGCTTGCCTACATCATAGGATGAAAAGCTGCTGAGCGAGCTCCCATATTGCACATTACAAAATTTCACCATGATTATGGTGATGGATTAGTGTGCAAATATACACCTTAAAACAAAATACAGCTATAGTAACATTAATAAATATCAAAAGCAATGAGCAGATATGTAAAGTTTATCTAATGCATCTGCTTCACTAAGTTATAGCACTAGTTTTTTTTTAAATTTAATTACAAAAGAGTCATATGGTCTTTATTCCTGATTCACACTTTATGCTATTAAAACTATCTCACCAGGTTTGACAACAACTGGCAAAATGCAGCAGCTAAAAGAAATTGCGATCAATCTCACATGATGTCCCTCTGAGCTCCTGCCCTCCCCTGCCAATTTTCTTGAGCAAACTTTCCTTTCCTCTTCTCAACAAGGGACTTTTCTATAGCAAGGGCAATCCAAATGCAAAGAGGTACTGCTAAACGTATACAAATCATTGGTTTGCTCAGTTTAGATGTCAAGGCCATGAGGTGAGTGTAAAAGAGATTGACTATAAGGATCACAGGCATGTGATGTTTTAGTTATGAAGGAATAACCTGTAGCCCTTTTCACTCAGAGAGATGATCTGACAAGTGTTCAAAATGATAAGTTTAACTCAAGCAAATCAGAAAAAATTATTGACATTGGCTGATGAGTCGTTAACTAGAGAGAATAGACTTAATATTGTTAATACAAGAAAGAGGAGCTGGGAGAAATTCCATTTATGGAATGGATTGTTAGGACAAAGGCAAGACTGTGAGAAAGGGATCTTTATAACACTAAGGCAAGGATGCTGACACAGGAAATTTCAAGGTATGGAAGTATTGATTTTTTTTCCCCATTAGTTCACAGGATGTGGGCATCGCTGGCTAGGCCAGCATTTATTGCCCATCTGTAATTGCCGTTCATAAGGTGGTGGTGAACTGCCTTCACGAAGCGCTGCAGTCTATGTGGTGTAGGTACACCCACAGTGCTGTTAGGGAGGGAGTTCCAGGATTTTGACCCAGTGACAGTGAAGAAATGGCGATATATTTCCAAGTCAGGATGGTGAGTGGTTTGCAGGAGGACTCCAGGCGGTGGTGTTCTCATCTATCTGCTGCCCTTGTCCTTCTAGGTGATAGAGGTCACGGGTTTGGAAGGTGCTATTGAAGGAGCCTTGGTGAGTTCCTGCAGTGCATTTCATAGATGGTACACATTGCTGCCACTGTGATGATGGAGGGAGCAAATCTTTAAGGTAGTGGATGTGGTGCCATGTAAGTGGACTGCTTTGTCCTGGATGGTGTCGAACTCGAGTGTTGTTGGAACTGTACTCATCCAAGGAAGTGGAGTATTCCAACACACTCCTGACTTGTGCCTTGTGGACAGGCTTTGTGGAGTCAGGAGGTGAGTTACTCGATGTAGAATTCCCACCCTCTGATCTGCTCTTGTCAGCACAGTACAGATATGGCCAGTCTGGTTGTTTCTGGTCAATGGTAACCCTCAAGATGTTGATAGTGGGGGAATCAGCGATGGATGGTAACGCCATTGAATGTCATGGGGAGATAATTAGATTCTCACTTCTTTGAGATGATCATTGCCTGCCACTTGCCTGGGACGAATATTACTTGCCACTTGTCAGCCCAAAGTTGGGTATTGTCCAGGTCTTGCTGCATTTGGACATGGACTGCTTCAGTATCCAAGGAGTCAATGGTGCTGAACATTGTGCAATCATCAGTGAACATCCCCATTTCTGACCTTATGATGGAAGGAAGGTCATTGATGAAGGAGCTGAAGATGGTTGGGCCTAGGACATTACCCTGAGGAACGCCTGCAGTAATGTCCTGGGACTGAGATGACTGACCTTCAACAACCACAACCATCTTCCTTTGTGCTAGGTATGACTCCAACCAGCGGAGAGTTTTCCTCGATTCCCACTGACTCCAGTTTTGCTAGGGCTCCTTGATGCCACACTCAGTCAAATGCTGCCTTGATGTCAAGGGCAGTCACTCTCACCTCACTCGGGAGTTCAGCTCTTTTGTCCATGTTTGGACCAAGGCTGTAATGAGGTCAGCAACTCAGTGGCCCTGGCAGAACCCAAACTGAGTGTTCGTGAGCAGGTTATTGATGAGTAAGTTCCATTTGATAGCACTGTGGATGACACCTTCCATCAATTTGTTAATGATCAAGAGTAGACTATTGCGAAAGTAATTGGCCAGGTTGGATTTGTCCTGCTTTTCGTGTACAAAACATACCTGGGCAATTTTCCACATAGCCGGCTAGATGCCAGTGTTGTCGCTGTATTAGGGCTAGTTCTGGAGCACAGATCTTCAGTACCATTGCCAGAATATTGTCAGGGCTCTCAGCCTTTGCTGTATCCAGTACCTTCAGCCATTTCTTGATATCACATGGAGTGAATCGAATTGGCTGAAGACTGGCATCTGTGATGCTGGGGACATCAGGAGGAGACCAAGATGGATAATCCACTCAGTACTTCTGGCTGAAGATGGTTGCAAATGCTTCAGCCTTGTCTTTTGCACTGATGTACTGGACTACCCCCATAATTAAGGATGGGGATATTTATGGAGCCACCTCTTCCAGTTAATTGTTTAATTGTCCACCACCATTCACAACTGAATGTGGCAAGGCTGCAGAGCTTAGATCTGATCCATTAATTGTGGGATCACTTACCTCTATCTATCGCTTGCTGCTTATGCTGTCTGGCACACAAGTAGTCCTGTGTTGTTGCTTCACCAAGTTGACACCTCATTTTTAGGTATGCCTGGTGCTGCTCCTGGCATGCCCTCCTGCACTCTTCATTGAACCAGGGTTGATCTCCTGGCTTGGTAGCAACGGTAGAGTGGGGGATATTCCAGACCATGAGGTTACAGGTTGTGGTTGAATATAGTGCTGTCAATGCTGATGGCCCACAGAGCTTCATGGATACCCAACCCTTGAATTGCTAGGTCTGTCTATCCTCAACGTGAAGACAGGATTTCGTCTCCACAAGGACTTTGCGGTGGCCACTCCTACTGATACTGTCATGGACAAATGCATCTGCGGCAGGCAAGTTGTTGAGGATGAGGTCAAATAGGTTTTTCCCTCATGTTGGCTCCCTCGCCACCTGCCACAGGCCCAGTCCAGCAGCTATGTCATTTAGGACTCGACCAGCTCAGTCAGTAGTGGTGCTAGCAAGCCACTCTTGGTGATGGACATTGAAGTCCCCCAGAGTACATTCTGCACCTTTGCCACCTTCAATACTTCTTCCAAGTGATGTTCAACATGGAGGAGCACTGATTCATCAGCTGAGGGGAGGCTGTAGGTGGTAACCAGCAGGGGGTTTCCTTGCCCATGTTTGACCTAATGGCATGAGACTTCCTGGGGTCTGAAGTCAACAGTGAGGACTCCCAGAGCAACTCCCTCTCGAATGTATACCACTATGCTGCCACCTCTGCTGGGTCTGTCCTGTCCCACTGACAGGGATGGTGATGGTGGTGCCTAGGACATAGTCATGGAATCATGCTTTACAGACAATGTTGCTCGACTAGTCTGCAGGACAGCTCTCCCAATTTTGGCACAAGCCCCCAGAAGTTACTATGGAGGACTTTGCAGGGTCGACAGGCCTGGGTTTGCCATTGTCATTTCTGGTGCCTTGGTTGATGCCTGGTGGTCGTCCGGTTTTATTCCTTTTTTGGACTTCACAGCAGTTTGATACAACTGAGTGCCTTGCCAGGCCATTTCAGTGGGCATTTAAAACATTGCTGTGGGTCTGGAGTCACATGTAGGCCAGACCAAGTAAGGATGGCAGATTTCCTTCCCTAAAAGGACATTATTGAATCAGATGGGTTTATACACAATCGACATTGGTTTCATGGTCACCAAAAGACTAGCTTTTTAATTCCATATTTATTAATTGAATTAAAATTTCACCAGCTGCTGTGGTAGGATTTGAACCCGTGTCCCTAGAGTGTTAGCCTGGGCCTCTGGATTACTAATCGAGTGACATTACCACTACACCAGTCTTCCCTTGTGACTGAAGGAAGGGATAAGAAGAATGAATTGGATGGCAGAGGAGTGAAAAGGATTGTAAAACTGTAAGAGATCAGTATGTTTGGGCGAGGCCAGGAGGAATATAAAGTCAAGATTGAGGATTTTAATCAATTGGCTGTGATAAAGAGACAGTGGTGCTTCAGGGGGGATGGTAGATGGGGTAAAGGCCTCTGTACTCTGAGAGAGTGGTGGTTTTGTCGGTACAGAAGCAAGAAGGCCAGCAGGGAGAACACTAAACACATCAAGAGACACACAGGACAGCCAGGTGCAGACTAATAGCCAATTTCTTACTGATCCTTACCCTGAACCCCCATGGCTTTGACCATAAGTAACAGTCTCTTGTGTGAAACTTCATCAAATGTCTTTTACTGTTTCTAAATTGTTTGCCTTGTACGTAATTCAAACTTTCTATGCCACACTTTCTTCATATTTTCCTGATATCTTGGCAACATATTAATAAGGGTATGAAACTCCATGATCAGAAACTACAGAATCCCTTTAATAAGACCAAGGGACACTCTGGGTGTTCCACTCCCTGCTATTTATATCCAAGATTTACTCGTAAGCAATGACATAGATATCCAATAGTTTTATAAAAACTAAATTTGTAAGCAGCTAAAACTTGCCCACTCCATTTTCTAAGTGCACTAAAACAAACTTGTCATGCACAAACTAACAATTTATTTGAACTGAAAACTCTCAAACATGGTTCTCCTATCTAGAATGGAGTCTATCCTGGGAATTGTGCCCGGGTACCAGTAGAGAGCCCAACCTCCTTATTACATGCCCAGCCCAGATACACACAATGGACAAAACAGATTATGAATCGAATCTGCTCATGGAACTCATCACCTCAACCCATCACACCCTGGGATGGACTACCCTCCTGCTGGCCAATAAATATCCTGTCTTCAGCTGCCAGCTTATGGACCCATCCTTTCTTGCTTCACTGGGCCTCCAAGCTATTCCCGCTCCCTACCTGGTAAATACTCAACAGGCCCAGATCCCAACTGCACTTCCTTCTGATGCATGCCAAAACAAGTCTCCCCAACGCCAGTCACCCCAAAAAATACCAGACTCCCCACCCTCTGGAGTCATAAGCACCAGCGTTCTTTAAAAGGCCCCAGCCTCAATAATTCAACCCTGGTACTTTCAAAGAGTCGGGAAGCAGGGCAACACTTAGAAGACACAATGTTTCTCCCCTTTAACCAATGCTGTAGATAAATTGAAAAGCATACAAAATGTTACACAGAATGACTAGAACCCAGAATAAAGCTACACAAACTGGCATTTCAATTGATGCACTAAGTTAATGGGAACCACCCCTACACTCCATTTCTCCAATCAGTTGCAAAACTCCCAAAAGAATGCCAGACAGGAGAGTCAAAATGTAACTGAGCATGCGAAGGGCTACACACCTTTAAAATGAAAGAAAAGTAAACAAACGTTCTCCAGAGAGCCGGGTCATCTTGTATAAAGCTCTCTGTCTGATCTCTGAACTAGCAGAAGAAACAGCAAGCACTTCAAACAAAAAAAAACCACAATGGCTCTGCAGAGCTCTGAAGAAATCACAATTCAGCCACTATTCTCCAAAAGTGCCCAGCACTCAGAAGTCGACAGTCACAGCAATTAGAAAATTAACCCAAGATAAGCAGCCAATCTACATCACATCAACATGTTGACATTTCAAACTGATGGAGCCAACCCAATTTTTTTTTAAGAGGTAGTTTCCGTGTTTCATTCCAAATACCCTACAGAAGTTCACGTCTGCTGAATATGCTTCACAATTGGGTATCTGAAAAAAAATGTAGGTAAAAATAGGCATTAAAAAAACAAGAGACTATGCATTCCTCTCATAGTACTCACTAAGCCACAATAGCTCCAATTTGCGCAGCTCTATTACCAGTCCAGTATTCAACAATTGATTGTCTACACACCAGATTGCTTGAACCTGCTCAACAACAATCTGTTCACACTAGCCCAGGTCTCCCCTCTCTAACACTTGCGCATTCTTAGAACATCTCTAACATAGTTAAATGTTAACCATCAACAATCCAATAAAGGAAAAGCATAGTAGTACACTTTTCCAAACAACCCAAAGGGAGCCTCAGGGTCCTTTTCCAAGTACCACTTTAATGGACAGTTAAAATTTGTATGTCCCACAGCCTACAAACATTTTGTATGGCCTGAGCTTTTCAATATTAACTGCAACCCACACTGGTTAAATCTCTAATTGCCCAAAATACCTATAGGTGACATTGTTTTGGAGTTTCCCTAGTAAAGCATTTTCATTGCCTCTTCCCCATCACAGGACCCTTGATATTGTCGACTTCTGAGTGCTGGGCACTTTTGAAGAATAGTGGCTGAATTGTGACTCTGCAATACCTCTTCAGCACATTTGGTTCAAGTCTGCATTTGATTTCACATTTCCACCAATGGGTGAGATTTGTCATCTAAAAATTTTTAACCCTCTATTTTAATGTCTAATTGAAATTTCTGCTGTTCAAAATGTAACCAAAATATTACACATTTCACAAGAACATAATCCACAGGATTCTTTTAATGCTTTTACTAAAAAACTAGCTTGAAGGTCTCAGCCTCTCCCATGAGCCTGGCTTTAAACTTAACCCCTTGATATTTTTGCACATGACAGGATCCTTGTGAGCTGAATATATATACTGTGTAGTCTGAACAAGTGCAGTACACTTGATTGCCATGGATACACCAGAAGCAGTCAGCTGTACTAAACATTTTTCTTCAGCTACTAGCAGTCTCTTCAAATAATTTTGAAAAATAAGAGGGCAAATTTCAAATTTAATGAGGTGTGGTTTATACAAAATGTTTTTTTAAACTAGAGGATGTGTGCACATAAGAGAAAAAGAGTGTAGTAATGACAACCCTATTGGTTAGAATTCAGAAAGTGTATTAAGTGGAAGGAAGTTAGGTAGAGAAGAAAGATTGGGGAGGGTCACATGGAAAGAGAAAGTAAACTTGGATCATTGTTCAGCATGAACTCCTTAAGATATGAGCACATGTTCTCATGCTTGCTCCCCAGGTAATTCCTGCCAAGCTGCTGTCATCCCAAGTCTCAAAGTTTCCTCGCCGGCTGTAAGGCACACATCTACTTTCAAAGTGGTGGTAAATTCCTAAAGAGCTGCTTGCAACATGTCAGTTCTAGATGCCCAAATCTGGATGGAATTTACATCAGAAATGTCAGTCGAAGAACCACAATGTAACCAATTCAGGTTATTGGAGGTCTTTTAGTTGCTGTACAGATGAAATGTGTCTGTGTCCTTACACCAACACTGGCCTTAACCTGTCAATATCGTGTTATGGCATTTTAAACAGGCAAAAGCAGAACAAAGCTGTTTTTTGGTTTAAATAAATAAAGCATGTCCATTGACAACGTGGCAATAACCACAACAGACTTATTGGGTATTCAAGGTGATTAATTACCTAGACAACTACTATAGGCCATGTTCAACTTTTAAACATGCTGTTTGCACTTTTTAAAAAAAACTAGAAGCTCCAGCTATACCAAACACATTTAACAACAACTACACTTATATAGCATCATTTAACATAGCAAAACCTCCCAAGGGACTTCACAGGAGAATTATCAAACCAAATCTGCCACCAAGCCACATATTGAGATATTGGCATAAGCAACCAAAGCTTGAACAAAGAGACAGATTTTAAGGAACATCGTAAAAGGAGAGAAAGGTAGCGAGGCAGACAGGTTTAGGAAGGAAATTCCAGAGTTTAGGGCCCAGGCAGCTGAAGGCACGACTGCTAACAATGCAGCAATGGAAATCAGAGATGCGCAAGAATATAGAATTGAGAGAACTGGGAGTTCTGAGGGTTGTCAATCTGTAGGAAGTTACAGAGACAGCAAGAGGTGAGGCCATGGAGGGATTGGAAGATAAAAATTATAACTTTAAATTGAAGGTGTGGTTGGAGCAGGAACCACTGGGTGAAGTGGCTGATGGGCGAACAGAACTTGGTGCAAATTAGGATACAGGTATCAGAATTTTAATGAGCTTATGGAGGGTGGAAGAAGGGAGAGCATCGGAATAGTCAAGTCTGGAGGTAATAAAGGCATTAGTGAGGTATTCAGCAGCAGGTGGCAAGGACAGAGGAAGGCAATATTATGGAAGTGGAGGTAGGTAGGTTTAGTGATGGAAAGAATATGCAGTTAGTTGTTCAGCTCAGTCAAGTAGGGCATTGAGGTTGCGACCATTGTAGTCTGGACAGAGGCAGTGGCCAGGTAGAGGGATGAAGTCAGTGACTAAAGAACAGACTTTGTGGGAAGGGCTGAAAGCAACAGCTTTGCTCTTCCCAGTGGTTAATTTTCATTCCAAAACAATCTCAAACATTCAAGAGTGTGTAGAATCCGTAAAACCATTAAACATAGACATTTCAGTTGATCAAACTTATTTACCAGAATTCAATTTGTAAGAACATATATGAGCCACCTTTAACACCTCTTTGTTCCTTTGTCTTTGACATATTTTGATTATCTGCTCCTATCACTGCTTGCTTGTCCCTACAACCACCCCCTCCCCCAACTTCTCTCCCCCCCACCCTTAAACCAGCTTATATTTCACCCCTCTCCTAATTTTGCCCAGTTCTGTTGAAGGGTCATGAGGACTCGAAACGTCAACTCTTTTCTTCTCCGCCGATGCTGCCAGACCTGCTGAGTTTTTCCAGGCAATTCTGTTTTTGTAACAAATATGAGAAGTTGTTTTTCGCTTTGTTCGGCAGTGACTGTTAACTAAACTCTGCCCACATACCATGTCTAAAGCAAGTTCTGATCTTTACCGAAAAGGACAACAGTACTTATCTGGGGAGTCCAGGCACAGGGCACTCCCTTCAGCAGTAAAATATCTGAAACTAAGCCAAGCTCCCTGCTTAGCTTTATACTTCATCTGGAGAGGGAACATTTCAAAAGTGTAAACAAAAAATGTTATCTTAAATGCTGGCTGAACCGATGAAACGTCAGCTATTTCGATCAATAAGTCTTCAATAATACAAGAAATTGAAAGCCAAAGTAGGAGTGTGTTAGGGACAAGGAAAGGTAAAACAAATATAGAAAATGTTGGAAATATTCAGCAGATCTGAAAAAATTCCAATGGCAGGTCTGCAATGTAAACGTTAACTCAGTTTTTCTCTCTCCACAAACCTGCTGAGTTTTTCCAGCATTTTCTGTTTCTATTTCAGATTTCCAACATCCGCAGTATTTTGCTTTGGTGTTGTGGTAAATCAAACACTGCTCAAGAGACTTGACACTTAAAAATACAGGTTTTAAAAGAATACTACGTAAGAATTGTTTTGTAAAAGGAAAATAAGTCATTTGGCTCCACAAGACTTGGCTGCGTGCCTTTATTATCTTCAAACTCTCTATTCCAATGCTCTACTCGCAAACCTCCAATATTCCGTGCCTTGAGACCATCCTTCCTTTCAAAGCCCTTGACAGCCTAATCCCTCCATTTCGCTGTCACCATCTCCAGCAAAAAGTGGGGGTGGGGGGGGGGGGGGGGGCAGGGGGGTGAAGAGGGGGCAGGAGATTCGAGGGGGGGATGGTGAGAGAGATGCGGGGGGGGGGGGGGAAGGGGGGGAAAGATGCGGGGCGGGGGGAAGGGGGGGAAGATGCGGGGCGGGGGGAAGATGCGGGGCGGGGGAAGGGGGGGAAGATGCGGGGCGGGGGAAGGGGGGGAAGATGCGGGGCGGGGGAAGGGGGGGAAGATGCGGGGCGGGGGAAGGGGGGGAAGATGCGGGGCGGGGGAAGGGGGGGAAGATGCGGGGCGGGGGAAGGGGGGGAAGATGCGGGGCGGGGGAAGGGGGGGAAGATGCGGGGCGGGGGAAGGGGGGGAAGATGCGGGGCGGGGGAAGGGGGGGAAGATGCGGGGCGGGGGAAGGGGGGGAGATGCGGGGCGGGGGAAGGGGGGGAAGATGCGGGGGGTGAAGAGGGGGGAGATGCGGGGGGTGAAGAGGGGGGAGATGCGGGGGGTGAAGAGGGGGAAGATGCGGGGGGGTGAAGAGGGGGAAGATGCGGGGGGTGAAGAGGGGGGAGATGCGGGGGGTGAAGAGGGGGGAGATGCGGGGGGTGAAGAGGGGGGAGATGCGGGGGGTGAAGAGGGGGGAGATGCGGGGGGTGAAGAGGGGGGAGATGCGGGGGGTGAAGAGGGGGAGATGCGGGGGGTGAAGAGGGGGGAGATGCGGGGGGTGAAGAGGGGGGAGATGCGGGGGGTGAAGAGGGGGGAGATGCGGGGGGGAGATGCGGGGGGTGAAGAGGGGGGAGATGCGGGGGGTGAAGAGGGGGGAGATGCGGGGGGGAGATGCGGGGGGTGAAGAGGGGGGAGATGCGGGGGGTGAAGAGGGGGGAGATGCGGGGGGTGAAGAGGGGGGAGATGCGGGGGGTGAAGAGGGGGGAGATGCGGGGGGTGAAGAGGGGGGAGATGCGGGGGGTGAAGAGGGGCGAGATGCGGGGGGTGAAGAGGGGGGAGATGCGGGGGGTGAAGAGGGGGGAGATGCGGGGGGTGAAGAGGGGGGAGATGCGGGGGGTGAAGAGGGGCGAGATGCGGGGGGTGAAGAGGGGCGAGATGCGGGGGGTGAAGAGGGGCGAGATGCGGGGGGTGAAGAGGGGGGAGATGCGGGGGGTGAAGAGGGGGGAGATGCGGGGGGTGAAGAGGGGGGAGATGCGGGGGGTGAAGAGGGGGGAGATGCGGGGGGTGAAGAGGGGGGAGATGCGGGGGGTGAAGAGGGGGGAGATGCGGGGGGTGAAGAGGGGGGAGATGCGGAGGGTGAAGAGGGGGGAGATGCGGAGGGTGAAGAGGGGGGAGATGCGGGGGGTGAAGAGGGGGGAGATGCGGGGGGTGAAGAGGGGGGAGATGCGGGGGGTGAAGAGGGGGGAGATGCGGGGGGTGAAGAGGGGGGAGATGCGGGGGGTGAAGAGGGGGGAGATGCGGGGGGTGAAGAGGGGGGAGATGCGGGGGGTGAAGAGGGGGGAGATGCGGGGGGTGAAGAGGGGGGAGATGCGGGGGGTGAAGAGGGGGGAGATGCGGGGGGTGAAGAGGGGGGAGATGCGGGGGGTGAAGAGGGGGGAGATGCGGGGGGTGAAGAGGGGGGAGATGCGGGGGGTGAAGAGGGGGAAGATGCGGGGGGTGAAGAGGGGGAAGATGCGGGGGGTGAAGAGGGGGAAGATGCGGGGGGTGAAGAGGGGGGAGATGCGGGGGGTGAAGAGGGGGGAGATGCGGGGGGTGAAGAGGGGGGAGATGCGGGGGGTGAAGAGGGGGGAGATGCGGGGGGTGAAGAGGGGGGAGATGCGGGGGGTGAAGAGGGGGGAGATGCGGGGGGTGAAGAGGGGGAAGATGCGGGGGGTGAAGAGGGGGAAGATGCGGGGGGTGAAGAGGGGGAAGATGCGGGGGGTGAAGAGGGGGAAGATGCGGGGGGTGAAGAGGGGGAAGATGCGGGGGGTGAAGAGGGGGAAGATGCGGGGGGTGAAGAGGGGGAAGATGCGGGGGGGGAAGGAGGGTGAAGATGCTCATGATGAGGGAGATGAGGCTGAGGGAAAGATGCGTGGAGGGGGAGGTGCGGAGGGGGAGATGCGGAGGGGGTGGAAGGTGCGGGGTGGGGGGAGAGGTGCGGGGCCTGCCACCTTCGTCTCCAACACCTTCTGGAACTTTCCAGCTCCATTCGCGGTTGAAACCTGGCGCAGCCTGACGGGGAGGCCCCAGCCACAGCCCCGCCCGGGCTCAGTGCACTGCACTGGACAAACCGTGTGGAGAGACCGAGGCCGCGGCCTACACAACCTAATCCGAGTGACACCATCTCAGAGGAATGGAATCGCTCCGTTTACTCACATGGCCGCCGCTCTCCAGTTTCTCGTTCCGATCACCAGCCACTCTGTCCGTGTCCCACAGCCAGCAGCTCCTCCTCCTCCGGCTCCTTTCCAAAATGAAAACACGCCTCCTCAGCGACACTGAGCGCACAGCCTGACCCCGCCCCCTGCTTGGCTCCTCCCCTCAGCTGGCCGCACCCCCACTTAGCCCCACCCCCTCAGTTAGCCCCCACCGCCTCAGCTGGACCCTCCCTTCAGCATGCCACACCCCTCAGCTGGCCTCCTTTCCCAAAGGTGGCCCCACCCCTCTGCAGGCCCCTCCCCATCAGTTGTCTCCCCCCCCTCAACTGGGTCCTCCTCCTCATGTAACCCTGCCCACCCTAGCTTTCCCCTTCTGCCTTAGCGTCCCCTCTCAGGTGACCCCACCCCCTCTGCTGGCCCCCCCCTCTTCTGGCCCCTCCCACACAGCCCACCCCATCAGCTGATCCATTGTCCCACTCCCCTCAACTGGCCTCTCCAAACTCAGCTGCCCCCCTCCACTGGACCGGCCCCCAGTTTGCCCCTCCCCCTTCAGTAGCCCTCCTCCACAGCTGCCTCCAGCCCCTCCCCTCAACTAGTCCCTCCCCTTCAGTCTCCAGGCCCAGATGAAATGTATCCCAGGCTGTTGAGTGAGGCAAGGGCGGAGAAGCAGGGGCACTGGCAATAGTTTTCAATACCTCTCTGGCCACTGGAGAGGTGCCAGAGGACTGGAGGACAGCCAATGTGGTACCGTTATTCAAGAAGGGAGGAAGGGATAAACCAGGGAGCTTCAGGCCAGTCAGTCTAACCTCAGTGGTGGGGAAACGATTGGAAGCAATTCTGAGGGACAGAATTGATCTACAATTGGAGAGGCAGGGATTGATCAAGGACAGTCAGCATGGTTTTGTCGCACCAATTTGATTGAATTTTTCAAAGAGGTGACCAGGTGTGTAGATGAGGGCAATGCATTTGACATAGTCTACTTGGACTTCAGCAAGGCTTTTGATAAAGTCCCGCATGGGAGATTGATAACGAAGGTAAGAGCCCATGGGATCCAAGGCAATTTGGCAAATTGGATCCAGAATTGGCTGAGTGGCAGGAAGCAGAGGGTGATGGTCGAGGGGTGTTTTTGTGACTGGATGCCTGTGTCCAGTGGGGTTCCACAGGAATCAGTGTTGGGTCCCTTGCTGTTTGTGGTATATATAAACGATTTAGACTTGAATGTAGGAGGGTTGATCAGTAACTTCGCGGATGACACGAAAATTGGTGCGGGGGTAAATAGTGAAGAGGATAGCCTTAGATTACAGGAGGACAGGAGGATATAGACGGGCTGATCAGTGGCAAATGGAATAAGCGTGAGGTGATGCACTTGGGCAGGACAAACAAGGCACGGGAATACACGATGAGTGATAGGGCCTTGGGAAGTACCGAGGATCAGAGGGACCTTATTGTGCATGTCCACCGGCCCCTTAAGTTAGCTGGGCAGCTAGATAAGGTCCCCTCCCTCTCAGCTGGCACTTCGCCCTCCTCTCCCCCCATTCTCAATGATTTTACATCTCTGCAGTTCAGCTTCTTAATGTATGAACATTTAACGGGTGGTTGCTCCGCACACTCCATGTCGGTGTTTACAAGACAGACTTGCATTTATATTGGTGCCTTCACAATTCCAGGATGTCCAAAAGCTCTTTCCAGTCAATGAAGTATGTTAGCAGTGTAGTTACTGTTATAAACACAGCAGGCAGTTTGCACACAGCAAGATCCCATAAACAGGAAAGTGATAATAAGCAGATAATCTCTTTTAGCCGTTAAAGGACAAATATTGGCAGGAATCTGTGGTGCAGCCCCCTGCTCTTTTGGAAATTGGCCGTGTGAAACTGAGAGAAGGGCAGTGCTCCAGACACATCACCATTCCCTTTTGTCCTGTAAAACTAACTCTTCTGTCATTTAATCTCTCCTGTCTTCCCCCTTATCATAGACCTTCCTTTCGCTCTTGTGTCACCCATCGCTGTGATCAAAGTCCATTACATCTCCAACTTTTCCCATTTCTGATGAAAGGTCACAGTCCTAAAACATTAACTCAGTTTCACTCTCCATAAGATGCTGCCATATCCTGCTGAGTATTTCCACTGTTTTTAATCCTAATTCATGCGTCAATTCCAATAATTCTTTATTCCACTTTCGTTTAATTACCTGCCTAACCAGTTCTTAATGTTGACATCATCTCTGCATCAGTCTGCTAGTATGTTCCACAACCACACAACCCTCCAAATAAAGTAATGTCCCCTGCTCTCTCTCTCTCCTAAATTTGTTAATTTTATATCTCTATCTCCTCTCTCTTGGAAAGAATCCATTTCTATCTACCATGTTGCATTCCTTTAAAATTTTAAGTACTTCTATTTAATCATCCCATAATCTCCTTCATGCTAATGAAAATAGCTCCAGTTTTATTCACATCTTTCCTTGTAATTGTATTAGTACTTCGTCATGCCAGTGGAAGCTCTAATGAATCTGCATTGTATTGTTTCTATGCCTCAATACACTTCCTCATGTGTGGAGCCCCAAATTGCTCATACTGCTGTGCAGAAGTCACTGGGTACTGCAGATACAGCTTCCACTAACACCAGCTGTCCTTCACCACCTCATTCAGATGGCCATACCTCAGTTGGGAACATAGACACTGGAGTGGATCATTCAGCTCCTTGAGCCTGCTGCACCATTCAATAAGATGGCTGATCGGTATCTTGACTCCATCTATCTGCTTTCAGCCTTACTGACCAAAAATCTAACCATCTCATTTTTAACATTTTCAATTTTCCAGCCTCAACAGCTTTTTGGGGCAGAAAGATCCAAATTTCTACTACTCGTTGTATGAGCAAGTCCTTTCTGATTTCACTCCAGAAGGGTCTATTTCTAATTTTAAGACTGTGCCCCATTGTTCTGGAGTCCCCAACAAGAGGAAATGGTTTCTCTCCATCTGTCCTATCAACTCCTTTAATCATGGTAAAGACCTCAATCTATTGAATCCGTGCTCCACCCTCACCATATCCTTCCTGAGCTGCTGTCCCCAGAACTGTCGTCAATTGTGGTCCAACAAGAGCTTTATACAACTGGAGCAAGTCAAGTCAAACAATTTAGACCAGCAACAGCAATGACTCTTCATGAACCATAACATAATGTAGAATCTGACTAAAACTGTCACTAGTGGGAGCCATTTAACTTCATTACTGGGAAAGCTCTGATGATACTTGCATTGGCACCTTCACATAACTGTGTTGCTTCTAGTGGTATATTTATCATAAAGTATAAAGAGGGATCATAGAACAGAAAACAATATTGTCCCCTGAATGGAAAAAAACATTTGCATTTATATAATGCCTTTAAATACCACAAAATGTGTCAGAACCAAGAAAGTATTTTTGAAGAGTTCTCACTGCTGTAATATGGGGAACCTTGGCAGGCAATTTGTGCACAGCAAGATCCCACAAACAGCAATGAGATTAATGACCAGTGTTATGACCGGGATGGGAGAAGTGTGCGAATTATCAAGCCCCAATACTCCGCAGGCCATACCATTAATTTAAATCACCAAAATGGCCAATTGTTTACCTATACCTCCAGTACACAGAAGAAAAGAGAGTCTGACCAAACTTCTTTCAAAAATTCAGAATGATTAATTTATTTTAAAGCAAAACTTATTTTAACAAGTTGCCAGTACTGGTTAACACACAATTGTAATCGGGAAGTATAACTATCTATCTGTTCCTAAAGAAATCCCCCCAGTACACACACACAAACACAGACAAGCAAAGAACAAACAGAGCCTCTCTGCAGAGATGGGCTTTGGAGGATGGGCATTATAAAATAAAGGATAAATTTCGGAGGGTCTGGGCACTGTCGATCTGGAGTTCCCTCATGTGAAGATGGTAACACTGGTCCCGGTGGATGCCTGGAAGTTCCCACCAACCAGTCTCAGCTTTGCAGGTCCAAATGCAGATGAGTTACACTCAGATGAGGGTTCTCTGGCTACAGGTACACACAATTTTAAGCAAGGTAGAGTAAGAGAGGGAGCCAGTCAAGGTAGCCTTCCTTCCTCAGCTTGTTCTCCAACAAAACTGTCTTCAAAACAAACAGGTTCACAACTTAAGTTTTTCCCCTCTCTCCCACTTGATTGCCTCTTGTCTCCCATTTTTCATTCATTAAAGTGCTTTGCAGTTCAACACAAACAAACAACTCCTTCTCAAGTACCATATAGGTCAGGTGATTTCTTGGAAGATGCCTGCTTGTTGACAGTTCCAAGGTGAACTTATGACCTTTTAAAAAAATCTTAGGTTAGCATCAGATAACCAGATCATGCCAAATCCTTCCATTTTGTAAAAGAAAATTTCAATTTTGAGATATATGATTCTAACACCAGCGAATCTGTTTTTATGAATATTAGTTGAGAGATAAACATTGGCCAGGATACTATCAATCTTTGAATGGTCTCTTGGGATCCTTTGTGTCCCCCAGAGAAATGTCCCTAGTTTAATGTCTCATCTGAAAGACACTCCCCTGAAGTGTCAATCAAGGTTAAGTGCCCAGTGCTCTGATATAGGGCTTGGACTCACAACTTTCTGACTTAGAAACAAGGGTGCTACCTCTGAGCCAAGACTGACAACTTACACGTCGAAGAGATTCCTTTACCATAAGCTCTTCTCCATTGAATCAGAGTACACCTTAAAGAGAGGCATTAGATAAATTGCCAGATGAAGCAGTTCACTTCAATGGAGCTCTGCACTCTCTGCTTGTAAAACTGCGCATGCTTTGTTGTACTTGCCCATTGGTTGACACTGAGCCACAGGCAGAATCGGAAATATCAAGATAAAAACACAAGCGATTCATCAGTACTCATTTTCCAGGTTGGTTGTTTATCTTTGTTGTAAAGTTACACAAGACCAGCCATAAATCTGGAACAAACATTGAAAGATTTACTTTGCAATGCAGAAAACATGGGCAAAGTTAATAAATGTACAAAGCAATAATGCTTTTAAAGATTATGTTTACTTTTCCCCAAAGCAGATAAGACTGTTTTCTCTTGATTTATCATGAATATCATTCCTTTCTGATTTAAAGAACAGTTTATTTCCCTTGCAGGCTAAGTATTGACAGGCCAAAAAGATCCAATGTTTGAACCACAAATGACACTAAGGCGGAGAAATTAACTTGTGTAGTGCCATCCGCACTCTGAAGCCGATTCCTGGGGTAGGCAGCATAAGGGATTCTTTAATGATACAAGTCTATGTCACTGTGCAAACAAATTTATCCCCCTAACTTGGGATGCTCAGTAAATAATGTGGGTGGAAGCAGAAAGTTGCAGTGGGACATTGGCAGATTAAGTGAGCGGGCAAGTGGCAAATAGAGTTGAATGGGGGCTAATATGAGATCATCCACTTCGGACCCAAGAACAATAAATCTTTTTCAAACGGTGAGAAACTAAGAGATATAGAGAAGCTAAGTAATTTGTGAGTTAAAGTTCCAAAATCATTAACAGAAATTAAGACAGCTACAGAAAGCAATCAAAATGCTTTGTCCTTTTGAGATGGAATCAACATTCCTTTTCAGAGTTACAAAGGGGAGGAGGACATTACCCTTCATTCGTGTAGAAGCTTGGTTAGACCCCTGTCTGAATGCCCCATTAGTTTTTGGGCTCTGTACTTCAGGAAGGATACATGGCTTTAGGTGGGGGGCGGGGTGGGGTTGCAGCAGCACAGATGCACCTGAATGATACCTGGACTTAAAGGGTTAAGTTATGGGGCTAGATTTTATAAATATGACCTTCCTTCCCTTGAAGATAGGAGAGATGTGATCAAGATATTTAAAATAAGATTCGATAGAAATATAAAGGAATTATTTCCTCTGGTGGAGCAAATCCACCATGGGAAAGTAACTTTAAAATCAGGGCTGGGTCATTCTGAAATGAAATCTGGAAACACTTCTTCACAGAAAGGATAGAAAATATCTGAAATTCTCTCCTTCAAAAGGCAGTGGATTCTGTGGGATAATTGGAGATGTCAGGATTGAGAGTGATAATTTTTTGTCAGATAAGGGTTCGGAGGGACGTGGAGCAAGGATGAGTATATGGGGTTCAGGTACGGACCCCTTGAGGACATTAGGATACCTAGACGTCAGGCCTGCAGTGCCCAGGCTTTCCAGGTGTGGATGTGGCCTAGCAAGAGGCTGCCGACAAAAAAATAAGGTTATTTACTTTTTAAATTTGCTTGGAGCCTTGAGGGCTCTGCTCAGCTCCACGGTACTCCCACTGGCTGTGATCAGCCTATCCCACCTCCCCACACCCCACTCCACTGTCCTTCCTCCTCCGCTTCTCAGCACGTATCCCAAAGCTACCACCAGTGAAGCTTGTGTAAAGGAAATATCATGTTGTTCCCTAATATTACTGTGGGATACTAATCAGGCTTGTGTGTGTATGTTTGTGTGTGTGTATGTGTGTGTGTGTGTGAGACTAATTTAATTAAATTGAAGACAGTCAAACTGCGAGGTTTAAGTCATCAAAGGAGTTAGCTGTAAGCAGGCATTTTGAAATGGAAATGGACGAGCTAACATCTGCATTATTAGATAAGTTGAGAGATTGCTTGAATTTCAAAGGGGAATTAGAAGGTGCCAAGGAAAATGGTTGAATCTTGCAGGAGTTCATAGGTAAATAAGTAGTAGGGATATCATGTTTTATTGACTCAAGAGCAAAGACAAGATGGAAATATGAAAGATCTTATACTTGGAAGTGTTTGAGCTTCAAAGAAAGTTTGAAACAATGGATCTAAAGAATCAAAAGGGAAAAATATATTTAAGGAAAGATTGAAAGCTGCATGAGGAGTGGGCCTGTGAGAAAGAGACCTGTGAAAAAACAGCCTCTAGCCACCCCAGAGAACTGCTGGTTTGGTCCAGAGTGCAATGTTTTATTCCATTGTCAAGTGAGAGGGAGAGAGAAAGAGAGAAGCTGTGAAATACCTCCTTTTTAGCAAAAGTGGGTGCTTGTGGTAATATTGTTGGATGTTTTATAGATTAAGAATCTATTCAGACTGTTGCTTGAGAGGGCTATGTAGTTGGGAGCCTAGTTAAGTAGAAATCTTTTGGGAACTGTTATAACCTTGTGTGTATAACATTTTCTTTTAGTTTATTAATAAGTGTTTTAATTTAATTTTTAGAATCTCCAAAAGTGGTAGTGGACTCTTTACTTAGAACTTCAGTGTACAAACCTCCTTGTAATAAATACAAATTGCAAAATCATTGTGCTAGCTTGACCAAGTTTCCCTTTGGGATTTGGTCAGCCTGGCAATTGCCAGCTGCCATATCATAACACCTGAATGCAGTGAACTTAACTTGTTCTCCTGGATTTTCATCTAGGCTAAAAAGGAGGTACTTCACAGCTTCTCTCTCCCTCTCACTTAACAATGGAACAAAACCTTGCACTCTGGACCAAACCAGCACTTCTCTGGGGTGGCTAGAGGCTGTTTTTTCACAGATCTCTTTCGCCAGGTCCTTCTTGATTGGCAGCAGGCATCCCAAGACCCTCCTGGTCATGTGTAGCCGGTCCTTGATGTGCCATGCAACTCATTGCCATGGTGGGTGGGATGAGGAGCTCTCAATTTAACCCAAAACTTTGCCCAAACTTTGCTGAAAGTCCCAGAGTTGGTGCCATCAGCTGAAAGTCTGGCTAAAGCTGCTTTCCTTCAGCTCCCACTCACCCAGTTTGCTTCAGGCCTGTTTTCTATTTTTCACACCACACATAGAGTTAAATTGCCAGTTCATGTCAGTCTTGCAATATGAATCCAGACCTACTAGGAGCTGGGACTCAGAGTTGCAAGGCAGTTGTATCTCTCTGGATTAAAGCCCAGGTTTCAACGGTAAACAAGTAATGCATATCCCATTACACAACCTTCCAACTCCTGCACTTCAAAAACTCTGCTGTCTCAGCAGACTTAAGCACCCAAAATTGCATCTAAAATAGGAAAAATGAAATACTCGAAGCTCAACAGATCTCATTTATTCCCCTGTATTGATCAATCTCACTCTTTAAATTCAGCACAGTTTTGTGGGAATGAACAAGGCCTCACTCTCTTTAACCAGTGCTGTCTCTCTTCCCAAAACCTCTCCACAAAACCGGCAGCTTAACCTGGGCTACAATTCATGGAACTTCAGGCCCATGAAATAGACACCAGCCTGAAGCTCCCCATGCCGGATTCAAAAGTTGCTGCCATCGCCTAGGTCTCTCACACTACTGGCCCACGCTCTCTCTCTCTCTTCACCAGATCTCTGCCTTACTAAGAGTTTTGGGTCTTGTCCCCAGTTCCTGCCACCTTCCCGTCTCTGCCGCCAGCCACACCTCTGAGCTTTCAGCACCATGGCAGCAGCCACTCTGGTAACTGTGCGCAGCACAGAACAGAAAGATCGTGTTCACTTTTTTTATTCATTCACGGGATGTGTGCATCACTGGCTAGGCCAGCATTTATTGCCCATTCCTAGTTGCCCTTGAGAAGGTGGTGGTGAGCTGCCTTCTTGAACCGCTGCAGTCCATGTGGTGTAGGTACACCCACAGTGCTGTTAGGGAGGGAGTTCCAGGATTTTGACCTAGCGACAGTGAAGGAACAGCAATATATTTCCAAGTCAGGATGGTGAGTGACTTGGAGGGGAACTTCCAGGTGGTGGTGTTTCCATGTGTCTACTGCCCTTGTCCTTCTAGATGGTAGTGGTCGTGGGTTTGGAAGGTGCTGTCGAAGGATCCTTGGTGAGTTCCTGCAGTGCATGTTGTAGATAGTACACACTGCTGCGACTGTTCATCGGTGGTGGAGGGAGTGAATGTTTGTGAATGGGGTGCCAATCAAGCGGGCTGCTTTGTTCTGGCCGGTGTCAAGCTTCTTCAGTGTTGTGGAAGCTGCAATCATTCAGGCAAGTGGGAAGTATTCCATCACACTCCTGACTTATGCCTTGTAGAAGGTGGACAGGCTTTGGGGAGTCAGGAGGTTGAGTTACTCGTCGCACAATTCCTAGTCTCTGACTTGTCTCACATCAAGAGAAAATGCATTTTGGAAAAATCGCTCAATTGCGAGTATGGCCTGATTTTACTTAGAAACTGTGTCTCTTGTGATAAACCCATGAGATTTGGACTCCACTAGACTGCAAAAATTACACACATGCTAGGAGACTGGGAAAATTCACATTTTCCACCTAAGATCCCCAACACTGCAAAAGAAGTGTCCCATAAAGAGAGCCTACCTGTGAAGCTGTGCCAAGGGCATAATTGCATGCACTCAGGAACCAGAGTAGGCACTTGAGCAAGATTTCCCCTCAAAAACATTAGAACATACTGTAACAACGAGATTCATTTGGCCCTGTGTCAAAGCCTCTCAGCTTGAGGAACACAAGGAAAGCTGCCTAGGGCCACTATTTGGCAATGGAACATTGTTATTTCAGCTGCACTACATTAATACACAATTGTTTTAACTTTTCGCAGAATCATTACTACACAGCAGGAGGCCATTCAGTACCAGCTCTCCAATTTACTGAGTGCCACTCCCTTGCTTTCTCCAAATTCTTCCTTTTCAGATAACAATCCAATTCCCCTCTTGAATTCCTCGATTGAACCTGCCCCCATCACGCCGTCAGGCAGTGCATTCCAGATCTAATCACTCACCGTGTGAAAAAGCTTCTCCTCATGTCATCATTGCTTCTTTTGCCAATTACTTTAAATCTGTGCCCTCTCATTCTTGATCCTTTCATGAATGGGAACAGTTTCTCCCTACTTACTCTGTCCCAGAACCCGCGTGATTTTGAACACCTCTATCAAATCTCCTCTCAACCTCTCTTCTCCAAGGAGAACAGCCCCAGTTTCTCCAATCTATCTACATAATTGAAGTTCCTCATCTCTGGGACCATCCTAGTGAATCTTTTCTGCAGGTTTTCCAATGCCTTCACATCTTTCCTAAAATGCAGCACCCAGAACTGTACTCAATACTCCAGCTGAGGCCAAACTAGTGTCTTATACAAGTTCAACATAACTTGCTTGTGTTTGTATTCCATGCCCCTATTTATGAAGCCTAGGATCCTTTATTAAGCACTCTCCCAACCTGTGCTGCCACTTTCAATGCCCAGGTCTTTCTGCTCCTGCACCCTCTGTAGAGTTGTGTCTTTATTTATATTGTCTCTCCATGTTCTTCCTACCAAAATGAATCACTTCACATTTCTCCACATTGAACTTCATCTGTCCCCTGTCTGCCCATTCTACCAACCTGTCTATGATCTTTTGAAGTTCTACACTATCCTCCTTACAGTTCACAATGCTTCCAAGTTTTGTATCATGCACAAATTTCGAAATTATGCCCTGTTCACCAAGGACAGGTTTTTCTGGTTGGGAAGCGGGAGCAGGGCACACTCTATACAATATTATCTATGTTACCTCATCAAAAAATTCCAGCAAGTTAGTTAAACATGATTTGCCCTTAAGAAATCCAAGCTGGCTTTTCCTTAATTTACCCATATTTGACCATGTGACTATTAATTTTGTCCTGAATTATCATTTCTAAAAGCTTCCCCAAAACCAAGGTTAAATTGGCTGGCTTGTAGTTCCTGGGCTTATCTTTATTCCCTTTTCTGAACAAGGATGTAACATTCACAATTCTCCAGTCCTCTGGCATCACCCCTGAGTCTAAGGAAAACTGGAAAATTACGACCAGTGCCTCTGCAATTTCCGCTCTCACTTCCCTCAGTGTCCTTGGATGCATCTCATCTGGTCCTGGTGCCTTTTCAACTTTAAACACAGACAGCATATCTGATACCTCCTCCTTATCAAATTTAAACCTTTCTTGTGTCTGAATTACCTCATCTTTCACCATGACCTGTGCAGCATCCTATTCCTTGTAAAAGACTGGCACAAAGTATTGATTTCATACCCCAGCCATGCTCTTTGCTTCAATGTGTGTTCCCCTTTTGTGTTCCCTAATCAGCTGTACTCTCCATTTTACTATTTCTATGCCTATAGAAGACTTTGGGATATCTATTTATGTTAGCTGCCTGTCACTTTTCATACTCTCTCTTTGCTTCCCTTATTTACTTTTTCATTTCCCCCCCACAACCTTCTATATTCAGCCTTGTTCTTAGTTGTATTGTCCACCTGACATCTTTCATAAGCAAGTGTTTTTGTCTTCATATTAATCTCTATCTCTTTTGTCATCCAGGGAGCTCTGGGTTTGATTGACCTATCTTTCCCCTCCATGAGAATGTACCTTGATTATACCCGAACTATCTCCTCTTTAAAGATAGCCCATTGTTTAGTTACAGTTTTGCCTGACAATCTTTTGTTGCCCTCTGCAGCAAAGAGTGAGAGTCCAGATGGCTGTGTTTCCTGCCCAGTGTCAGGGTTCAGGACATCTGTTCAGGGCTGGAAAGGAACTTACAGTAGGAAGGGGAGAATCCAGTTCTCATGGTCCATGTAGGTACCAAAAACATAGGTAGAACTAGAAAAGAGGTTCTGCGTGAAGAGAATCCGGAGCTAGGCATTAAATTGAAAAGCAGAACTTCAAAGGTAATAATCTCTGAATTATTACCTGAGCCATGTGCAATTTGGCATGGTGTACATAAAATTAGAGAGGTGAATATGTGGCTCAAAGACTGGCGTGGGAGAAATGGGTTCCAGTTCGCTGGGCACTGGCATCAGTACTGGAGAAAGTGGGTGTTGTACCATTGAGACGGTCTACACCTGAACCAGGCTGGGACCAGTGTTCTAGTGAGACACATAACTAGGGAAGTAGCGAGGGTTTTAAACTAAATATTGGGGGCAAGGGATCAAATTTGGGAAGATGTGGTAAATCAAAGAGTAGAGAAAAGAGAAGAGAGATAGATATAAATTTGGGAAATGATAAACAGACAGTGACAGGAAGGGACATGGACCAAAGAGTAAATCAGCAGATAAGGCTAGACACTACAAAAATAATAAAACGACAAAACTAAAGGCTCGCTATCTAAACGCACATAGCATTCAAAACAAAACAGATGAACTGTGAACGCAAATAGAAGGAAATAAGTGTCAGGAAACTGTCATATTTTTCCTAATTTTATTGTGGGATATTTTAAAGCAGGTTTATGTGTGTGTTGGTGTATAGTTCTGTGTGTGGGGCTAATTTAGTTAAACTAGAGACGATTAGACTGCAAGGTTTAAATTATCAAAGAAGTGAGGTGTAATACAGGTGTTTGAAATAGAGATGAGTAAAGCTCAGGTGAAGTCTCAGCAGAGATGGTGTGAATGAAACTTGCATTTTTAGATAAGTGGAGAAGTGTTAGATTTTCAAAGGGACATGGAAGATGTTTACAACTGGCAAGATAAGGAAGGCAAAGTGATTATGTTTATTTTTCCCAAAAGTGCTGGCCATAATGATAACATGAAAGATTTTTATATTCTGGGAAACGTAACTTCTAAAGACAAATGGAAACAATGAGATTTACAAATCAAAATGAATAAAATATATTTAAAGAAGGAATGAAGGCTGTGTGGTATGTGGCTGTGTGAGATCTTGAAAGGTGACTGTGTGAAACAGACTAGGGGAAAAGCCTCTAGCCACCCTGAAGAAGTTTGCTGTTCCAGTAACCAAAGTTGTGTTAAAAGCCTTTGGAAGTCCATTGTCCAGTGGGTGCTTGTGGTAATTTTGCTGTATAACTTTATAAATTTGCAATCTATTTGGACTGTTGCCCTAAAGAGGGTGTGTAATTGGGAGCCTGGTTAAGTAGGAATTTTGGTAACTGTTAGAACTGTGTGACTGTAATCGTGTATGTGTGCTTAGGTTTTTTCTCCTTTTGTTATTAAATGTTTTAATTTAATCTTTAAAATCTCTAAAGGTGGTGGTGGATTCATTACCCCTGACTTCAGTGCATAAGCCTTCTCGTAATAAATACAAATTGCAAAATTGTTGTGATAGCGTGACGAAGTTTCCCTTGTGGATTTGGTGAGCTTGGCAAATACCACCTGCCATATATCATAACAAAATTGGGGGCTCTTTGTGGGATCTTTAAAATTCCTTGATTGGCTTGGAGTTGGTGACTTTTAAGGCTATGAGTACAAGAAGGACTTTGAACTCAGGATTTGTTGTTGAGGGATTTTAAAGTGGTTAGACTGCAAGTATGGCTTTAACAATTGCTAAGACTTTTCTGGGAGTAGAAGATGTAACCCTGATTGGTTTACAAAAAATAACCAAGGCACAGTTAACAGAATTGGCGGATAGGTTGCAGTTAAGATTAACTGTGGGGGCAAAGAAAGTGGACATACTTGAAGTCACAGCACAGCATTTGAAATTGGAAGGAATACCTGAAGCTAGTGAGTCAGTTGAATTGACTAAGATTCAGTTGCAAATGAAAAACTTGAATTAGAGGCAAAAGAACAAGAAAGAGAAAGAGAATTAGAGTTGAAAAGGCTATAGGAAAAGAAAAGAGAATGAGCATTTCAAAGGGAAATGGAAATGTTAGCCATGGAGGAAGAGAAATGGAAAGGGAAAGAGAATATTAGCTTAAAAGGCTGGAAGTTAAAAAAAGGACTTCAGATGCTGAAGAAAGTTCTGATGTGGAAACAACCGCTTTTAGCCCAAAGCCCAGTGGGGAGGTGTTTAAATTTGTGCATGCTCTTCCTAAGTTTGAGGAAAGGGATGCAGAGGCATTCTTAATTTCATTTGAGAAGATAGCTAAGCAAATGAAATGGCCACAAGAAATCTGGATATTGCTTTTACAATCTAGATTGGTAGGTAGAGCTCATGAGGTATATGCATCGCTGTCAGAAGAGGCATCAGTGGATTGTGATGCAATAAAAAAGGCTATTTTGAGTGCATATGAGTTGGTTCCTGAGGTGTACAGGCAGAAATTTCAGAATGTAAGGAAACAGCCTGGTGAGACTTACATTGAGTTTGAGAGAGTAAAATAAGATAATTTTGACTGGTGGATATGGGCATTAAAGGGAGAGATAACATCTGCAGCTTTTAGAGAAGTAATTCTTTTGGAAGAATTTAAAGATTCAATTCCTTCAGTAGTTAGAGCTCATGTGGAAAAACCAGGGTTAAAACAGCTAGCGAAGGAACAGAAATAGCTGATGATTATGAGCTAGTTCATAGATCTAAGCCTTTCTTTCATCACCCTTTTAAATCCGAGAAGGACAGAAAGTGGGAAGGTGAAAGGAAGGCAGGTAGTCAGGGAAGGGAAGGAACAGCTGGATATTTTAAGGAAGTTTCTCCTCACACCAGAAAGTAAGGTGCTGAGGGTAGAAGTGATACTCAAATACTTAAATTGTTTTCATTGTAATAAGGTTGAGCACACAAAGTCAATGTGTTGGAAGTTACAAGGAAATCTATTGCAGTAGTTGGAACACAGAAAAGTTCTGGAAATAGGAGTTCTGTGGGTTCTGAGATCCATGGACAAGGAGAACTAATGGTTTGTGTACAGGTGAAGCAGAAAGAATCAGTGGTACATAAAGAAGTGGGAATGTGTTCACAATTTACCCAAGAGAGTTCTGAAGGCAGGTTACAGAAATGTTTAAAGATTTTGTGTGTGAAGGGGAAGCCTTTCCATGTGTACAGGGTGGAGCAGGCAAAGATGTTAACATTTTAAGGGATACAGGGCTAGTCAGTCCTTAATGTTATTGGATAGTGCCATTTGTTGTCCAGAGGGAGAACTGCAGGAAAGAGTGGCAATAAGTGGATGTCATGGAGATGCTAAACCTATTCTATTGTGGAAGGTAAATTTAAAAAGTAAGTTAAAAACAGGTGAGGTGATTGTTGGGGTTGTGGAAAAAATGCTCATTGCAGGGGTTCAATTTATATTAGGTAATGACATAGCTGGGTCACAGATGTTGGTGATGCCTACTGTAGTCAAGCAGCCTATGGCGATGCATTCAACAGAGGTGTTGCAGGAAGAACATTCAAATTGTGTAGTAATGATATCACAAACTCACAGGTTGAAACAGGGGGAGGAGGAGACTAAAAGGCAGGGGAAGAATGCTGACATCCAATTAGCTGGATCTGTTTTTGAAAAGATTGTGCAGGAAGAGAAGGTTGAAGAGAATGTGATGGAAGTGTTTAGCTCAGTGAAATTGGTAGAGTTACAGCAGAAGGATTCATATATAAAGCAGTTACATCAGACAGCTTATTCGGAAGCAAAGGCAGAATGTATTCCAGAATGTTATTACTTTACAGGTAATGTGTTAATGAGGAAATGGAGGCCGTCTCATATTATAGCAGATGAGAAGTGGATGGTAGTAAATCAAATAATTATACCATCTGGAAACAGAAATGAAATATTGAGAGTAGCTCATGAAATTCCAATAGCTGGACATTTAGGAATTAGGAAAACTCAGCAGAAAATACAAAAACATTTTTATTGGCCTTGACTGCATAAAGATGTAGTAGTCAAGTTCTGTAGATTATGTGACACATGTCAGGTGACAGGAAGACCTCAAGCAGTGACTAAACCTGCACCTTTAATTCTGATTCAAGCATTTGAGAAACCTTTTACCAGGGTCTTGATTGATTGTGTAGGGTCCCTCCCTAAGGCCAAAAGTGGAAATCAGTACTTGCTGACAATCATGGATGTATCTACAAGATTTCCGGAAGCAATACCTTTATGAAATATTGCAGCAAAGAGGACTGTAGAAGAGTTGACCAAATTCTTTACAAGATACCGATTACCAAAAGAAATACAGTCGGATTAGTGTTCGAATTTCATGTCACAGCTGTTTCGGGAAGTAATGAACAGCCTGGAAATAAAGCAGTTTAAGTCATCAGCTTATCACCCTGAATCACAAGAGATTTTACTTTAAAAACTACAATGAGAGCTTATAGTCAAGACTATCCACAGGACTGGGATCCAGGGGTTCCATTCTTGTTGTTTGCTAATAGGGATGCCGCTAATGAATTGACAGGACTTAGTTCTTTTGAATGAGCCTATGGTCACAAAGCAAGGGGACCACTGAAATTGATTCAGGAAAAACTAATGGGTCACAGTTCATAAACTACTCTCTCGGATAATGTGACAAAATTTAGAGAAGGATTGAACAGGACATGTGAGTTAGCTAAGGAACATTTAAAGATTTCATAGCAGGCGATGAAGACAAATGCAGATAAGAGGACAAAAGCTCAAAGTTTTGTTGTTTGAGATAAGGGTGTTACCAGTGTCAGGTGAACCATTAAAGGCAAGGTTTAGTGGGCTTTACAGGATTGATAAAAGACTGAGTGAAGTAAATTATTTAATAAATACACCAGATAGAAGAAAGAAGCAGAGGGCGTGTCATGTAAATATGCTTAAAAAGTACTTTGACAGGAAAGGTAACCAAAAGGAGATATTAGTCTTAGGAGGTATTAGATGGATAAAGAGAAAGAGGTAGAAATGAAGGAATCTGAAATTGACTTTCCTCTAATCAAATTGGACAATGACAGGGTACTTAAAAATGTCAATGTAGTATTGAGTTACCTTCTAGAAAAGTCTCAAAGTGAGTTGGAAAAGCTATTGCAGACACACAGAGCTATTTATGGAAATAAGCTGGGGAAGACAAATTTAGCTACACATGACATAGATGAGAGAGATTCAGTTTCAATAAGGCAACATCCTTATAGATTGGATCCAGTAAAATTAGCTCAAATGCAAAAAGAAATCGAATGCATGCTATGAAATGGCATCACGGAGTCTAGTTGCAGTAATTGGAGTTCACCTATTGCGATAATGCCGAAGCTGGATGGAACACAAAGACTGTGCGTGGATTATCGAGAAGTAAACGCAGTGACAAAAGCGGATTCATGTCCTGTTCCATGATTGAAAGATTGTATTGAGAAAGTAAGACAGTCAGAGTTTATCACAAAGATTGACTTGCTATGAGGATATTGGCAAGTACCATAATCAGAAAGAGCAAAAGATATACTGGCTTTTGTAACACCAGATGGACTATACCAGTTTAAAGCTGTGCCATTTGATATGAAAAATGTATCAGCAACATTTCAAAGGCTGACAAACAAAGTAATTGCAGGACTGAGCAATTGTGCTGTTTATACTGATGACTTGGTAGTTTTAGTCAAATGTGGGAGGACTATTTACAACATCTGAAGGAACTGTTTGATCAACTGCAAGAAGTTCATTTAGAGGTGAACTTGGCTAAGAGTGAATTTGCAAAAGCGCAAGTTAAATATCTAGGCCATAGCCTTGGACATGATCAGGTGACGTGAAAGTAAAAACCATTGTAGATTTCCCAGTGCCTACAATAAAACAGAAAGTTTTGAGATTTCTGGGCATGAGTGGATTTTACCGGAAATTTGTACCAAATTTTAGCAGTGTGGTTGCTCCATTGACTGAACTACTAAAAAAGAACAAGAAATTTCAATAGACACAGGACTGCATGGATGCATTTAACAGTTTAAAAACTATGTTGACTACTACACCAGTCTTGCCAGCATCTAATTATGCCAAGCAGTTTAAGTTGACAATTGATGCAAGTGATTTGGGTATTGGTGCTGTGTTATTACAAGAAGATGAAACAGGCATTGAAAAGCCGATGGGATATTTTTCACGGAAGCCGAATGTACATCAGAAAAGATACTCAACCATTGAAAAAGAGACTCTAGGCCTGGTGTTTGCATTGCAGCATTTTGAAGTTTATGTTGTGAGCAATTCTTCAGAAATAATTGTTTATACAAACCACAAATTTCTGGACAAAATTTCGAGACTGAAGTGCAAGGCTATTCATATGGAGTTTATTACTGCAACCATTTAATTTACAGATTATACATGTAGCTGGATGAAAAAATTTAATTGCGGATGCATTGTCAAAAGTTTAAAGCTCAAAGGAAATTGGACCTTTGAAATGTGGACACTGGACTGAAATGACCTCGGTCGATACAAAGGATTTGTATATATTGTTATGATAATGCATGTACCTGGCAGTGTAATAGTTTTGTGTATATAGTTAAGTATAGTAAGCAATGTAAGATGGGTTGAGAAAATGAAATCGTCTTTTAAAATTACGGCGGTTCATTTTTTCATAAGGATGGAGGTGTCAGGAAACGATCATATTTTTCCTAACATTATTGTGGGATATTTTAAAGCAGGCTTATGTGTGTGTGGGCGTTTGGTTCTGTGTGTGGGGCTAATTTAATTAAACTAAAGACAAATATACTGCAATGTATAAATTATCAAAGAAGTGAGGTGTAAAACGAGCATTTGAAATGGAAATAAGTAAAATAGGGTGAAGTCTCAGCAGAGACGGTGTGAATGAAATTTGCACTTTTAGACAAGTGGAGAAGTGTTGGATTTTCAAAGGGACATGGAGGATGTTTACAACTGGCAAAGTGATTATGTTTACTTTTCCCAAACGTGCTGACCATACTGATAACATGGAAGATTTTTATATTCTGGGAAAAGTGACTTCTAAAGGCAAGTGGAAACAATAGGATTTACAGATCAAAAGGGATAAAATATATTTAAAGAGGGGTGGAAGGCTCTGCGAGGTGTGGCTGTGTGAAATCTTGAAAGGTGACTGTGTGAAACAGACTTAGGGGAAAGCCATCAGCCACCCAGAAGAAATTTGCTGTTCCAGTAAACAAATTTGTGTTAAAAGCCTTTGGAAGCCCATTATCCAGTGGGTGCTTGTGGTAATTTTGCTGGATGGCTTTATAAATTTGGAATCTATTTGGATTTTTGTTGCCTTAAAGGGGGTGTATAATAGGGAGTCTGGTTGAGTAGGAATTTTGGGAACTGTTATAACTGTGTGACTGTAATCTTGGGCAACATTTCCCCCACTGTACCCCCACCCCCCCAAGGGGGGGGATGTGCGGGACCGGGCACGGGCAGGCGGGTTCCCGATCAGCACCCTCAGTTGGGGGCGCACCACTGTGCACTCCCTGTGCAGGCGGGTGGGGATTCCCTGATCCGGGAGTGCGCTCTTTCACATATGCGCGCAAAAGAGCGCACAGATCTCCCTGACCTTAAAGTTGGATGAGCAGGTCCATTGATTACCTCAATTACTTTATTAATGACCTTAAGTGGCCGTTGACAGGTCGGCGGGTGCACACCAACTCAGCTCCACGTGCACTGACCTGAAAATGTAAATGACGCGGGGTGACATCAGGACACCCGCCCAACCTCACCGTGCATCATTTTACACGTTGGCGAGCGGGCCCTGCCTCCCGCTCGCCGACCAGAAGACGCAGCCCCTTGTGTGTGTGTTTAAATTTTTTCTTCTCTTCTTAATAGGCGTTTTAATTTAATCTTTAAAATCTCTAAAGGTGGTTCTGGACTTATCACCTCTGACTTCAGTGCACAAGCCTTCTAGTAATAAATACAAATTTCAAAATTGTTGTGATAGTGTGGCCAAGGTTCCCTTGTGGATTTGGTCAGCCTCACAAATACCACGTGCCATATCATAAAAAACTATGATCTGATAGCCATTACAGAGACATGGCTGCAGAATGACATAGATTGGGACCTGAAGACTGAAGGGTACATGACATTTAGGAAGGACAGGAAAAGATGGAGGGGTAGCTCTCTTAATTAATGATGGTATTAACATATTAGAGAGGGATGGGCTAGGTTCAGGAAACCAGGATGTACAAACTGTTTGGGTTGAGATGAGAAACGATAAAGGCAAGAAGTCACTTGTAGGAGTGGTGTACAGGCCCGCTAACAGTAACCACACGATAGGACGGGCTATAAAGGAAAAAATAATGGGAGCTTGTCAGAAAGGTACGGTAATAATCATTGCGGATTTTAATCTACATATAGGCTGGAAAAATCAGATGGACAAATGTAGCCTGGATGAGGAATTCACAGATTGGTTTCAGGATAGTTTCTTAGAGCAGCACATTCTGGCACCAACCAGACAGCAGGACTTGGTATTGTTATGATCCCAGCTGATGTTACTACTGGACAAGCCAGATTTCAGGGTGGAACCTGGCTTGATAGATCCTGACTTTTATTTTTTGTTTAGATATGTGGAGAGTGGCTACTGAACAGAGTCACAGGAGTCAGCTGATGAACTTTTAATGAAAGAATAAAATTTATTAAACAGGAAAAGATGAACTATATTGCAATACTCCTTCACCTTCAATCACAACTATACCTTAATAAATATATACAGATTTACAAGAATAACAACAGAACACCACTGCTTCATATGCCCGTACTGAAGAGGGCGGGTGAATCGGCCAGGCGGCCTCTGGATCTTTTAGGAAACCTCATCCACAGGTGGGGTGAGGTGTCCAAAACTAATTTTAAAAAGATAAAAATGTTTTGACAGAATTTTTACTATGTCCTTGTTCATGTGAGCGAGTCCTAGGTGGGGACATGTTTTGCACATTTTCAGAATCTTTATTTTTGATTTTAATGTTCTTCAGCTCCTTGAGGCAGCTCCCTGCCTTCAGATCTCTTGGAGCCACCTTACCATGTCCAATGGTATGGCCTAGATATGTAACTTTTGCTTTTGCAAATTTTAGCTAACTTCATCACCAAATTAGCTTCTTGGAGTCGACTAAATAATTCTTCCAGTTGTTGTAAATGCTCCTCCCATCTTTGACTGAAAACTATCAAGTTGTCAATATAAACAGCACAATTTCTCAGTCCTGCAATTACTTCATTTGTCAGTCTTTGAAATGTTGCTGGTGCATTTTTCATACCAAATGGCATGACTTTAAACTGATATAGTCTATCTGGTGTTACAAAAGTCGATATTGCCTTTACCCTTCCAATAACGGTACTTGCCAATATCCCCTCAGCAAGTCAATCTTTGTGATAAACTTTGATTGTCCCACTTTCTCAATGCAATCTTCCAACCATGATATTGGATATGAATCCGCCTTTGTCACTGCATTCACCTTTCGATAGTCCACATACAGTTTTTGGGTTCCATCTGGTTTCAGTACCATTACAATAGGTGAATTCCAGTTACTGCAACTAGACTCAATGATGTTATTTTGAAGCATGAATTCAATTTCTTTCTGTACTTGTAATAACTTTGCTGGATTTAATCTATAAGGCTGTTGCCTTATTGAAGATTAACCGCACATCATGTGTAGCTAAATTTGTCCTCTTCAGCTTATTCCCACAAATAGCTTTGTGTGACTGCAATAGTTTCTCCAAATCACTTTGACACTTGTCTGAAAGGCAACTCAATATTACATTTAAATTTTTAAGTACTCCCTCATTATCTAATTTGATTAGAGGAAAATCAATTTCAGAATCCTTCATTTCTACCTCTTTCTCCTTATCTATCAACACTAATACCTCCTTTTGATCCTCTTCCCTGTCAAAGTACCTTTTAAGCATATTTACATGACACACCCTCTGCTTCTTTTTTCTACCTGGAGTATTTATTAAATAATTTATTTCACTCAGTTTCTTTTCAATTCTGTAAGGCCCACTAAACCTTGCCTTTAATGAGTCGCCCAATACTAGTAACAAAACTAACACTTTTTCCCTAAGAACAAAACTACGAGCCGCAGTTCTCCTATCTGCTTTCACTTTCATCATTTGCTGTGATATCTGTAAATGTTCCCTAGCCAACTCATATGCTGTGTCCAATCTTTCTCTGAAGTTTGAAACATAATTTAGGAAAATAGCTTCTGACTTTTGATCCATCAATTTCTCATGAATCAATTTCAGTGGTCCTCTTACCTCATGACCATAGACTAATTCAAAAGAACTAAATCCAGTCAATGCATTAGGAGCGTCCCTAATAGCAAATAACAGGAATGGAATGCCACTATCCCAATCCTGTGGATAGTCCTGACTATATGCCCTCATCATGGTTTTTAAATTTGATGCCATCTTTCCAAAGCCCCTTGTGATTCAGGATGGTAAGCTGTTGATTTAAATTGTTTTTTCCCCAAACTGTCCCTTACTTCCTTAAACAGCTGTGACATGAAATTTGAACCCGGATCTGATTGTATTTCTTTTGGTAAATCATATCTTGTAGAAAATTTAGTCAACTCTTGCACAATTCTCTCTGTTGTAATATTTCTCAAAGGTAACACTTCAGGAAACCTTGTAGGCACATCCATTATTGTCAACAAGTACTGATTTCCACTTTTAGTCTTAGGGAGGGGTCCTATACAATCAATCATGACCCTAGTAAAAGGTTCTTCAAATGCTTGAATTTGGAATTAAAGGTGCCGGCTTAATCACTGCTTGTGGTTTCCCTATCACCTGACATGTGTGACATGTCCTACAGAATTTGACTACATCTCTATGCAATCCATGCCAGTAAAAATGTTTTTGTATTTTCACCTGTCTTTCTAATTCCTAAATGTCCCCCATTGGAATTTCATAAGCTATTCTCAGTATCTCATTTCTATATCCAAATGGTATAACAATCTGATGCATTTCCATACAGCTTTCATCTGCTGAAAGCTGATATGGTCGCCACTTTCTCATTAACACATTACCCCTAAGGTAATAATATTCTGGAATGCATTCTGACTCTGTTTTTGAGTAAGCTGTCTGATAAAACTGTTTTATTTGTGGATTCTTTTTCTGTAACTCTACCAACTGCCTTGAGCTAAATGCTTCAGTTGCATTCTCTTCCATTCTTTCTTCCTGAACAATCTTATCAAAGAACGTGTCAACTAATTGAACTTCAACACCTTTTCCCTGCCTATTAACTTCTTCTTTCTCCTGCTTCAACCTGTGAGCTTATGATCTTGTTACCACAAAATCTGGAAACAATCTAGGATGCTCTTTCTGCAACACTTCTGTTGAAGCACCTCTACAGGCTGCTCAACTCCCATAGGCATCACCCACATCTGTGACCCAGCTATATTGTTACCTCAGATAAATTGAGCACCTGCAATGGGCAATTTTCCCATTACTCCAACAATCACTTCACCTGTTTTCCACTTCCTCTTTAAATTTACCTTCCACAATGGAATAGGTTTAGCATCGCCATGAACCACACTTATTATCACCTGTTCCTGCAATACACCTTCTGAACAACAAATATCACTAGCCCATAATATTAAGGATTGACTAGCCCCTGTGGAAGTATAGTGGAGGCAGGTTCAATTGAGGCATTCAAGAAGGCATTGGGTGATTAGTTAAATAGAAACAATTGCAGGGTTATGGGGAAAAGGCAGGATATTGGCACTAAGTTAAAATGCTCATAGAGCCGGCGCAGACACAATGGCCTCCTTCTACATCGTAACAATTCTGTGATTCTGTGTCTCTTAAAATTTTAATTTTACCTACTCCGTCCACCCTGTACACATGGAAAGACTTCCCCTTCACATACAAAATCTTTAAACATTTCTGCAACCTGCTCCTCAGAACTCCCTTGGGTAACTTGTGAACACATTCTCACTTCCTTATTTATCATTGATTCTTCCTGTTTTACCTATATGCAAACCGTTGCTTTTTCCTGTGCCTCAGAACCCACAGTACTTCTATTTCAAGAACTTTTCTGCATCCCAATAATTCCAACAGGTTTTCCCTGTAATTTCCAACACACTGACTTTGAGTGCCCAACTTTATTTAATTGAAAACACCTCAATTTTCAAGAGTTGCTTCTACCCTCAGCACCTTCCTTTTTAGTCTGAGAAAAAAAACTTCTTGGGAATTTCAACCTATTCCTTCTTTTCTCTGACTAACTACCTTCCTTTCACCTTCTGACTTCCTATCCTTCTCTGATTTAAATGGGTAATGAGAAAAAGGTTTAGATCTATGAACTAACTCATAATCATCAGCTATCTCTGCTGTTTGTCTTACTGTTTTAACCCTCTGTTCCTCCACATGAGTTCTCACTACCTAAGGAATTGAATCTTTAAATTCTTCCAAAAGAATTCCTTCTCTAAAAACTGCATATGTCATCTCTACCTTTAGTGCCCATATCCACTGGTGAAAATTACTTTGTTTTACTCTCTCAAACCCAATGTAAGTTTGCCCAGGCTGTTTCCTTATATTCCTAAATTTCTGCCTGTATGCCTCAGGAGCCAACTCATATGCACTCAAAATAGCCTTTTTCATCACATCATAATCCACTGACATTTCTTCTGACAGTGAAGCATAAACCTCATGAGCTCTACCCACTAACCTAGCCTATAACAGTAATGTCCAGTTTTCTAGTGGCCATTTAATCTGTTTCGCTATCTTCTCAAATGAAATAAGGAACGCCTCCACATCTCTTTCTCCAAACTTCGGAAGAGCCTGCACAAATTTAAACATCTCCTCATGGGTTTTAGGTTGAAGTTTTTTTCATTGTCAGAACTTTCCTCAGCATCTGAGATCTCTTTTTTTAAAGTTTAGCCTTTTAAGTTGGTATTCCCTGTCTCTTTCCTTCTCCCTCTCCTCCATTGCTCACTTATCTCTCTGGAGATCAAGTTTTCGCATTTCCATTTCTTTTTGAAATACTTTGTCTTTTTCTGCTGCCTCTAGTTCAAGTTTTTTTCATTCCCATTGCTTGTTCAAATTCAAGCTTCTTCATTTGTAACTGAAACCTCACTATCTACAGCTGTGACTCACTGGCATTATGTATCACTTCCAATTTCAAATTCTGTGCTATCACTTCAACTATGTCTGCTTTCTTTACCTCTACAGGTAACCCAACTGCACCTTATCCACCAACTTACCCTTAGATACTTTTTGTAACCCAATCAGAGTTATATCTTCTACTTCCAAAAAGGTTTTAGCCATGGATACAGCCATTTTGCAGTCTCACCACTTTAAAAATCCTTCGCACCAGTTCCTGAATTCAAAGTGCTTCTCGTACTCATCACCTTAATATTCACCAACTCCTAACCAATCAAGGAATTTCAAATATCCCATAAAGAGCCCCCAATTTGTTATGACGTGGCAGATGATGTGTTCCAGGTGGATCAAATCCATGAGTGAAGCTTGATTGTGCTGTCACAATGGTTTTGCAATTTTTACTTACTTCGAGTTGGTGCACTGAATTCAGAAGTAATAAGTCCACCAAGACTTTAGTGATTTTTTGAAAAAACTAAAATTAAAATATTTATTCACAAAACAGAAGATTTCAAGCACATGCATGGAATGACAAATTACTACTATCATAACTTCTAAAATCCCTAATTAACAGTTACACCCCCTTTCAGGCAACAGTCCAAAAATGGATATTTTGGATTTTAAACATATCCAACAAATTAACACAATACCCTGGACAGTGGAATTCAAAATTGCTTTCTCCAGCTTCAGTTCCTATAGACAGCAGGTTTATGCACAAATGCTGGGGGCTTCACACACTTCTGTTAGGTCTTACAATGCTTTTTTCCTGACACATAGCCTCATTCTCCTTTATACATATTTCACTCTTTTTAATATGTAAATTCCGTTGTTTCCATATGTCTTTGGAACTTTACCTTTCTTATAATATAAACCTTTTCATGTTGCCAATATTCTCATTAACGTCTCTGAAATTTAGGAAATGATGAGAAAAACATTTTTCTCCTTCCTTTCAATTAACCTATCTGTTTTATTTCTCTTTCTGGCTTGGAATCTTCTTCCATTTCCATTAGCCTGACTCAGCTCTCTCTTATCATCTCTGACTGTATCAATTCTGAACATTGATTTTGACTACCAACCGCACTTAATGATTGGAACTGTGGCAAAGATTGATTCATCTTAATCAAAGACACTTACTCACTTTGCTCTACCGGAGGATTCTGTAATACTGGCAAACTTTCAGTTTCTTTATGACTTTCACTTAGGGCTATAGGAGGAATTTGAACTATAGAAGGTTTCTCATTCTCTCTTTGTCATATTTCCTCTCTAAAGCAAATGATACACATGACATTGTCTCTCCGATCTTCCCTAGATATGTAAATGCACCTAGTCTCATACAAATTTCATCTACATACTTCTCCTTATCACCTTATTGGATCTTCTGACCAACACTGAACTGTCTAAGTTTCATACCTCATGTATCATGATTTATCTCCACTTTGTCTTGCTTATCTTTTACTTTGCTATTGACATCATGCTAAATCCTGTGCTAGGAGTGTGTTTAAACACTAACTCACAAGGTGAGCAACTGTGGGATTTTTCTGTAAGAGAATAGAAAATTGTCTAGCCTATGTGGAAGAGAAACTTGGGGATTACTGCCTATCTTGTCGCCTAGCAAATACTTTGACAAAGACCTCTTCACAATCTGTATACTTCTTCCTGTGGCATCGTTTGATGCTGGGTGATAATTTGGTATTAAAGTGTGTTTGACTCCATTCTTACTCAAATATTTCAACTCTTTTGACATAGACTGTGAACCATAATCTGATAGCACCAGCTGTGGAAACCCATAACCAACTTCTCAAAACCTCAATAATTATGGTATTGGGCATAAACTCAACGTTTATCCACTTGCTCCAGCTATGAACCAAAACAAACTACTCTTTCCGTTCCACTTCAAAGAAACCAGCGTGTGCTTGTTTCCACAGTTTTCTTGTGTTTGACCATGGAATGCAAGGAAGCTTGGTTGAATCATTTCTCACTCTGAGACACACTTCACAACTTTTCACCCTCTTAATTGCCCCTGTTCTTTCTAATCTATCCAGCTCTTTACTTACTGCCTCTAACTGGGCATAAGGCATTGGCCTAGTCTTGCAAAATGCATATTGTCCTTTATCTTGGCTTCAGCTTTGTGACGCTTAATTTTATCTTTTGGTCTTTCTTGCTCAATGACCACATTGTGCTCTCTTAGCACTTCCGCAATGTCAGACGTACTCTGGCTGATCCTTACCGTGAATAACTTGGCCCATTTTAACCCTATCTTCTTAAGCCAATTTCTTCCCATCAGTGAGACTTTGTTCCCTCCTGCTACCACTCATGGCGAGTAATAGGATGCATCATCATCTTCCACCCTAACATTAACTTCACCCAACACTGGGGTACAGTTATTGGAATAACCGGTTTCACATCAGTTTTGCGTAAGGGAATGTGGCTCAGGGGTTTCTTGTACTCTCCTTCTGAGATAACATACATGATTGCAGCCAATGAAAGCAAATTCTGAGGGGAGAATTTTCTCCCTGTCAGGCAGGCCAGTTGGGTGCGGGCCCCCTACGATTGGCTCCGCACCGCCATTTTACATGGGTGGGCCAATTAAGGCCTGCTCAGCGCTACCGGTGCGGGCGGGGGGAAGAGGGAGAGTCAGAGCCTGCACTCTTTCGTGCATGCGCGCGAAAAAGCGCAGAAATCTCCCTGAGGCATGGAGCCACCTCAGGGAGATTAATATTGATATATTTAAATAAAGATAGGTAGAAATTAGTCAGACATGTCCCCTCATGTGACAGTGTCACATGAGCTGGGACATGTTTATGAAATGTGAATACATTATTTAGTTATTTAATAAAACCTTCAGGAAACCTCATCCCGCCCATGGGTGAGGTTTCCTGAAAACCGCGGAGGCCGCTTGGGCTCTTCGCCTGCCGCCAACCTTAAGGTTGGACGGGCAGCATTGATAATTATGTTAATTGGTTTTTTATTGGCCTTAACAGGCCTTTGACAGTTCGGCGGGTGCACAGCCATCAAACAAAAGATCTGAATGATGCGCAGTGACGTTGGGACGCAAGCCCAACGTCATCGCACATCATTTTACGCGTCAGTGTGAGGGGCCTGCCCCTGCATGCTGACCTGAAAATTCTGGCCTGAATCTCTGACTTTCATTTCTACCATGGGAATTGGAGTTATATTTTCAACCCTTTTACTCTCACCTTCCTTGTGCTGTCTTTCTTGCTCTCTGATAGGGTACAACTCTTGATCTTCCTGCTCGATAACATCAACTTCTGCTTATCATGTGCAAATCTGAGGATTTCCAAACTCATATTACTTAAATCTACCACAACCTTGACCTGGTGCATTGCAGCGACCTGGAGCTTTACTGTTCCCTCTATTCCAGCATGCCATCTGGACATGACTGAATTTCCCACAGGCATCGCACTTTGACTGGAAATGGAGGCATTTAGATTGTTGGTGGCTACCATGGCAATGGTAAAATCTAAATTTCTGACTCTGAGTCGGTGAACATGGTTGTTGCAGCCTGAGTCCAGTTGAAAAGAGGTGGACCTCAACCTTCTCTGCCAGCACAGGAAAGGAACTCCCTTATAGTTTGCAAATATCTCTTTCTGCCATTTTGATAGCTGTGATCTCATCACAGGCCTCCTTACATGTCAGCTTATTGCCTTTACTCAAAAGCTTGGCCTGGGTTTTATTGTTCTTTAGGCCTCCTCTGAAAGTATCTCCAAGGTTGAATTCTAAGTTCACGCCATACCCACAGCGAAGAGAGAATTTCTTCAACTCGAGTATGTAATTCATAATATCACCTGACAACTGTTTCTTTTGACTGAATGCAACTCTCAGTGCAAATTCATTCCTAATCATGCCATGAGTCCAGAATCTGATTAATTTTTGAAAATTCCATAATACTAGGGTCTTGTGGGCAACACTGGTTAGACATGGACAACATTTATTTATCTGAAGTAAAGTACATGTCCCATTGGCTCCAAATATGCCTTCAGTGCCATTGCTTTCATTCAACTATGTACTGTGCTGACTCACTGAGCTGTACATGAACATGGCCTGCACATGGAACAATCTTTCAGATCACTCAAACTTCCTTAAATTCAAGTTTCAGAGTTCCAAAAAGTGTGTCATAATGTTCTTCAGTCTTTAACTTCTCAAATGAAATATAAAATAAAATCCATCCTAACCATCGTTCTGTTGTGTATTGCACCGAGAAAAGACTTGTGTGGACTCACTGTAAGCAGCCATTATTGATCTAACTTTATTTACAACTCCCCAAGCAAAGCAGAGAGGCAGCTGTACAAGATCCCACATCCACTGGCAGTTCATGTTGTTGTTATTGATGCTTTGGGGGAACTTCTGCAGCTGGGCCACCTCTGGCCTTTCTCTGGGCACGCTGGATGTTGTGAGTTTGGTGTAGATGGTCCTCGAAACATGCTGAACCAAATTTCAGTGCTTGCCTACCTCGGCAGCACCCACTACCCCCAGTAGGGCTGCCAGCCTGGCATTTCTGTGGCTCCTCTAACTGCATGGGCCTCAAGCCCTGGGGAACCTGTCCACCATTCTTAATAAGATGGTGAATGCGGAAGTGGCCAATCAGGAGGCTGCCTCCCAGAGTCTCAGCGCCTATCATAAAAATCCCATTAACTCTGTTTCTCTCTCCATTTATGCTGCCTGAGCTGCTGAGTGTTTTCTGGCACGTTCTGTTTTTATTTTGAGGCATGTCAGGATGACTGATGCTATGATTGGCATTTAGGGGTTCGTAAACAAGGCCTTGGTCTAGTCATGAGCAGCGATCAATGGTAGTTCAGCGATCAATGATCTTAATGAATGGTGGGGCAGGCTTGAGGGGCCGAATGGCCTACTCATGCTCCTATTTCTTTTGTTCTTATGTAAGAGGTGAGTCAAGATGACAAAGATGTCGATCAACTCGAATTTCACAAATATAGACAAGAGGTCCTGCTGCCACCCTCACGCACCAGGTACGGGAAGTTTGAGTAATGAGTAGGTAGATTGCTGTAGCTTAGGCTCTTTTGAAATGAAATTGTTTTGACAGGGAGAATTTTACTACTTCTGCATTGAGCATTTTATTTGGTCCCTAAGTGTTGCATTTTTTTCTTTCATTGTGCTACACTTGTCCATATTGTGTATGGTCCTGTGAAATACAAGTGGCATCCAAAAAAGCTGGGAAGATTGCACTTGCTGGGTCAGTTTAAGTGAATGATTTATATGAGGATAAGCATCTCATGATGGGACATCTGCTGGTGCAAGGACACTTACTATTGGCATTCTGTTGTAGCCCGTCCTGCAGACACTGTCAAAGTCTGGGACAGCCCCTTACAGTGCTGGCAAAGCCATCGCCACACTAAGCTTTAAAGCTGCCGGATGATGCACTCTCTACTTCATTCCTGAATAAGGAACTAACCGGCTGATGCTGTGTTTTCTTCTCAGTGGATAGGATTTCTTTTCTGGCATTTGTTTTATAAATGAATGTTGCCCCAGAGAGGTGAGACTACCCAAGAATGCACAGGAGTCAATATATGGAATCTGTTTGTCTCTTGGGCTCCTGAATTCAACCACATAGGCCTGAGTTTTCACTCCTGGGTCAGGAGCACAGATTCAGGACAATTCCCGGCTGCACAAAGGTGTCCTGGGAAAAAGTGCCCTGGGAGGTTGGATTTTTGGTCTGGGTGAGGCTGTTGAAAGCCGAAGAAGTGGCAGGAGACCCTGGAAGGCTTTCAGAGGCTGCCAACTGCGGAGTGGACTGAGCGAGAGGCTGGCATCGGTGCTCCAGCACTTTGTCAAGGCTATGAAAGTAAACAATAAAACAAAAAACAGTCCCCCCTCACACCCCCCCCATGCATTCACTCATGCCACCTCATGCCCCCACCCATCCCCCATGGACTCTTGTAGCCTACATGCCAACCTATGCCTCTCTACCCATCCCCATGGCCCTTTATAGCCCCATGCCCACTTAGTGCCAACTCATGCTCCCCATCCACCACCCTTTGCCCTTCATCTACCATGCCAACTCACCCATTATCCACCATGGACAGATCAGGACCCATGCTGAGATTAAATTGATTTCTTATGTGTCTATTGATGAATTCACTATTTCAAAAAACACTCTCATTGATAAAAAAAACATTCACCACATTTAACTTCATTTAATCCCTTATGAAAACAAGCATTTATATTCACTGTCGGCCTGAAAGAGTTTATAACCACTTTGAGCTGTCAATCAAACTGTGGACAGGCACCCCACTATGATAATGAAAGGTTGTGAAATCAGTCAGGCAGCACTAACCCTGTAATGATAACCCTCAGGCTTAAGTCAACAGGCCGAGTAAAATAGCAAGCGCTGATTTTTTAAACACAGAATTTTTTTTAAGGGCAGGAGATTTAAATACCTTGACAGCTTGACAGCCAACATGACAGTTCTCTTGACAGCTATTTTGACAATTCCAATGAGCTGGACAGTTCCAAGAGTTTATACACTTTTTATGCACATTCATATCTACTTTTAATAATCCCAAAGGGCACCTTATCTCTCCCAAAGGGCACCTTACCTCTGTCAAATGTGTCCCAGGGCCACATCAAAAGCATACCCTACCTCTCTAAAGGACTCCCGCAGCTTTAAACCCTCTCCTACCCGGTCTAAAGTGCACATGTCATGTTTTAGACATATCACCAGCCAAAATCAGATCTGACTGAGGTAGCCACACTGTGCAATTGCCCCTGTGAACCACGGAGGTATAAATTACAACCTGCCCCCATTCCCCCCTACAAAAATGGTGGGGGCCAGGTTTGGGGGCAGAACTTCTGGATCTGGGCCTCCTCTGCCATTTTCACAAAGATAGAGCCTCAACACCTGTGCAAAAATTCAGGCCATTGCCTATGACTCTATACAAAGAATTGGCATAAGTATCATTATGCATGTCAACAGCTTGCATTTTTCATTACACCTTTAACATTGTAAAATATCATAATGTGACCACCCCCGCCCCTCCCCCTCCACCTCCACCCGCTGTGCCCACCCTGACCTTACAACATATTGACAAATCTTTGTCATTGCACCATCGGGCAGAATGCATTAAAAAATAGATGAATTAGTAATTATAAGGGACCTTTCACAATGGTTAGAACATCCCAAAATGCTTTACAGCCAATGACTTTTGAAGTGTAGCTGCTGTTGTACTTTAGGAAATGTAACAGCATACTTGCACACGGCAAGGTCCCACAAATAGTAATGTGTTAATGACCAGATGATCTGCTTTTTAGTTATGTTGGTTTAGAGATACATGTTCGCCAGTACACTGGGGAGGCTTCCCCAGCTCTGCTTCAAAATAGCACAATTGATATTTTACATTCGCCTGAAAGGACAGACAGTGCCTCAGCTTAAAACCTTACCAGAAAGATGGCACCTCTGACCCTGTCAGCCTAGATTTTTTATGTTTAAGTGGAAGTTGAACACACAATCTTCTGATTCAAAGGCAAAATGCTCCCCACTGGACCATGTCTGTCAAACAAAATTTGACACCGAGCCATATGAGGCGATCTTAGGACTGGTGATGAAAATCTTGGTCAAAGAGGTAGGTTTTAAAGAGAGGTAAAGAGGTTTAGGGAGGGAATCCCAGAGCTAAGGGGATAGGCACCTGAATACGCGGATGCTAATGTTTGACAAAAGGAAATTGGGATGAGCAAGAGGCTAGAATTGGAGGAATACTGATACATCTGAGGATTGTAGGACTGGAGGAGGTTATGATATAGGGAGGGGTGAGGAGCTTGAAGGATGAGTTTTGAAATTGGGAAGTTGCTATACCAGAAGCAATGTATGTCAGTGAGAACAGGAGGGGTGGGTGAATGGAATACAGTTTGAGTAAGGGAACGGCAACACAGTTTCGGATTATCTCAAGTTTATAGAGGGTAGGAGGAGGGTGGACAGCCAAAAGAGCATTGGAATAGGCAAGACTGCAGGTAACAAAAGCATATTTGAAGGTTTCAGCAGCAGATTAGCTGAGGCAGGGCAGAGATGGGAAATGTTATAGGTGTAAGTAGTTTTAATGATTCCGTAGGTATGTGATCAGAAGCTCACCTTGGGGTTAATTACCACACCAAGGTTGTGAACAGCTTTGTTCACTCTCAAGACTGCAGCCAATGAAGGTGGTGCAGTCGGTGGTTAGGGAAGAAAAGTGTATGGGGGGGGGGGGGATTAAAGACAATGACTGGGTCCTTCCTGTTGTGGTATGCCTTTAAGGAGTGTACCTAGAACTGTTGTGCTTCACCAGGCAGGATATGATGTAGATACTCATGTGATCAACAGGTAGAAGATAGGGGCAGTCCTAGAGATGCGATGTGTTAAGTAGCCTGAAGATGTTACTGTATATAGTTGAATTTCTTCAAAATAAGAACCACCTAATTGAGTTACCAATCCTCTTTGTGTTGTTGGTGTGGTCATGTAAGGTAGAAAGCACAGTACTCCCAATGTTTAATTGTAGCGCACGCGCGCACATACACGCACACCGTTATCTCTGAGGAGACCCTAACAACCCCTCGTATGCTGAAGGCCAAATCCAAAAGGAACTATACAGAGGACATCTGCAATTCATAAGCTAGGTCTGGCTAACAGGACAAAGGACCCAGACAAAAGGATACACACCCCTTTGTCAAAGCCAAAGTGGAGAGATGGGAGTCATGTGACATGACAGCCCCCTCCCCCCTCTAGCTGGTGGAACCAGTAATATTCCCTTGTGGCGCTGCAAAGCTCAGTCTGCCATCTTTCCATCTACCGAGCAACAGCACAGGAAAGGGCTCTCTCCAGGTTTGAATGCCTAATCCCACAGACACTGTTTGCACTGGAACTTCTGTGCCATTGCCTACAAGACTGATTCATCCCTGCATGTCGACCTTATCGTGAAAGTCAACTGTACTGGAAAAGTGAATTATTGAGCATCAGTTCAGCCTTCCAGCCTCTGTGAAGGAATGCACCATTGGACTTTGATTCTGGACTCATGTGAAGCAATAATTCTTTTATCTGTGGTCTTTGCCCTGTAAATCTTTCTTTCTCTGTCCCCCTTTTATGGTATGAGTGAAAAGGAAGTAATGTTGCTACCCTCCTCCCACATTTTGAATGTGTGCAAATAAACTAATCCTCTGAGTTCATCCTATCATGAGTTTGCTGTGGAATTATTAATAGAAATTGGATCACACCAAAACTGAGGGGTTGGGAAATACACCACCGCTTATAAAGGGGGAAATCAAAATCAAAACATCTTTCTATTTACAGACAGGCGGAGAGAGGAGAAATCAGAGCTGTTTAAATTAAACCCCCTCTAGTCCGTAACAGAAGTCAGAGCAATGTTAAGGCCAATACGTCATAAGTGGTATGCAGTCAAAGCATGCACCATTGTTTTGTGAGCAGCATATTTTTAATTTTTGTTTCTCTAAACACTTCTGTAGTGATGCAACTTTTCAATGCCTTGAAAGTATACAATTTCAAAGTTGGCCTTGTCAAAGAAGAGCAGGCGAGTTTTGCCCTGTGTCCTTGTCATATTTATCCCTCAACTAACATCACCAACCAAACATTGTTAAGCAACTCATCTGAGAACGCAGCACTAGAGCACAGCCTGGATTATGCACTTAATTCCTGGAGTGGCGTTAATTCCTGCTGCCTCAGAAGTGAGTGTGCTCCTGATCTAAAGTGACCTGTTATGTTAATTTTTCATCCAAAATACTTCTGAGCTTCCAAACTTTATTTTTTATGCTTCTAGCTAAGCCTATTGAGATCGACATCAAAAGATAATTTAATTGCAGCTAAAATAATGGGGATGAGAGAAAGAACAAGTGAGCTTTGGCTCTCCTTGAGAAGCAGTAGTTTCTAAAACACAGCCATAGTTTTATTTATATACACAGAACTGGACAACATTCCTCCATATTGACACTGTATCCATGTAAAGCTATATATACACACCAAAACATGGCCTATATTATAGTATGCCATTTCCTAACGGCAGAAACATTTTTGATTGCCACAGGTAGCATTGATCCACTATTTACCTTTTATTATATAAACAGGGTTTATCAACAACGTAACACATCATTTTACACCTGAAGACAACTGATTAAATAGTGCAAGTTCAATGGCATAAAAGCTACTGCAATATGGATTCTAGTTAAAAGAATTGCTAAATGATGATCTTACAGGATGAGAGTCGATATTAAGCATAAAAACAATCAAAATTGAGGTCTTAAATCTACAACAACTGCATAAAACTTTCAATTAAGGTTCTTTGGGAAGGGACACAAAGATATCCAGACTTCACTCTTCAAACTCATTCTTCAGTTGCGATTTTAACCAAGTGTTTCTTCTGAAGCTCAAAAAGATGCCATCCACCCTGTTTGGACATATCGGCAGCACCAAGCTTCTTGTAAAAGTTTATTGAGCGGTGGTTCCAATCTGCTACAATGAAATGCAAACTGCTGCAGTGGTCCTGCACAGCAGTCTGAAAACAGAACAAAGTTTACTCTCAACATTAGTTCATTCCCTCAAGCACAATATCATATGGCAATTTATTCAATGGCTCAATTCAGGACTACAGCGATTCAAGAAGGCAGCTCGCCACCAACTTCTCAAGGGCAATTAAGGATGCTGGGACGCCCAGGTCCCATGAATGAATTTAAAAACAAACATCCACACAGCACAGAAGGAGGCCATTCAGCCCATTGTGCCTGTGCTGGCTCTTTGATAGAGCCTCACTGCCCAGCTCTTTCCCCACAGCATGCCAATTTTCATTCCTTCAAGTTATTAGTCAATTTCCCTTGGAAAATTACTATTGAAAGCTATGCTCAGGACAGGGATTGATGGATTTCTACATATTAAAAACATCAAGGGATACAGGGATGGTGCAGGAAAATGGTGTTGAAGTAGAAAATCAGACATGATCTCATTGAATGGCGGAGCTCCTATTTCTTACGAAGCAGTTATCCTTTCAAGCAGTGTATTCCAAATCATAACACCATTGCATAAAAAGATTTCTCCAATATCTCCTCTCTGGCTCTTTTGTCGGTTGTGTCTTCGGGACACCAACTGCTTTGTCAGTGGAAACAGTTTTCCATTATTTAACTTAAAAACCCTTCATGACTTTGAACGCCATCGTTAAAATTTTCTCTTAGCCTTTTGCTGTTGTAAGGGGAACAATCTCAGCTTCTCTAGTCTCTCCATGTAATCAAAGTCCATTATGCCTTGTTGCATTCGAGTGAATCTCCTCTGCATCTTCCCCCAAGTCCTTAGCATCCTTTCTAAAGTAAGGTGTTCAGAATTGAACATACTACTAAAAGTAGCACCTAATCATTGCTTTATAAACATTTATCAATACTTGCTTATCTACTCCATGTCTCTATTTATAAAGCAACCAATCCTCTATGCCTTTATAAAAGCTTTCTCCATTTGTTCTGACACCTCCAAAGATTTCTGAACTTTAAACCTCGGGTCTATTTCCAGACCACCTTCAAAATTGTACCATTTCATTCATATTAACTCTCCTCATTCAGCTACCATTGTATATTATGTCTTTCACCACTGCACCTTGCTTTATACAAATAAAATGACCTTAAGTGACTGCTGATCAAGGTTATATGACCAAATGCCCATCTCACAGACAAATAGTCAGTGAGAAGGACTGGGAAGTACACTGAGTCATAGAGTCAGAGGTCTACAGCATAGAAAAAGGCCCTTCGGCCCATCAAGTCTGCGCCAGTCAAACAAGTACCTAACTATTCTAATCCCATTTTCCAGCACTCGGCCCATAGCCTTGTATGCCATGGCATCGCAAGTGCACATCCAAATACTTCTTAAATGTTATGAGGGTATCTGCCTCCACAACCCTTTCAGGCAGTGAGTTCCAGATTCCCACCACCCTCTGGGTGAAAAAGTTTTTCCTCACATCCCCTCTAAATCTCCTGCCCCTTACCTTAAATCTATGCCCCCTGGTTATTGATCCCTCCACCAAGGGGAAAAGTTCTTTCCTGTTTACCCTATCTATGCCCCTCATAATTTTATATACCTCAATCATGTCCCCCCTCAATCTCTACTGCTCCAGGGAAACTAACTCCAGTCTATCCAATCTCTCCTCAAAACTAAAACCCTCCAACTCAGGCAACATCCTGGTAAATCTCCTCTGCACTCTCTCTAGTACAATCACATTCTTCCTATAATGCAGATTCCAGAACTGCACGCAATACTCTAGCTGTGGCCTAACCAGCATTTTATACAGTTCCAGCATAACCTCTCTGCTCTTATATTCTATGCCTCGGCTAATAAAGGCAAGTATCCCATATACCTTCTTAACCACCTTATATCTACCTGGCCCGCTACCTTAAGGGACTGGTGGACATGCACACCAAGGACCCTCTGATCCTCGGTACTTCCCAGGGTCCTACTATTCATCGTGTATTCCCGTGCCTTGTTTGTCCTGCCCAAGTGCATTAGCTCACACTTATCCAGATTAAATTCCATTTGCCACTGATCAGCCCATCTAAAATTGTACCATTTCTGTCTATTTCCTCCTGTAACCTAAGGCTATCCTCCTCACTATTTACCACCCCACCAATTTTCGTGTCATCCGCGAACTTACTCATCAACCCTCCTACATTCAAATCTAAATCATTTATATATAGCACAAACGGCAAGGGACCCAACACCGATCCCTGTGGAACCCCACTGGACACAGGCATCCAGTCACAAAAACACCCCTTGACCATCACCCTCTGCTTCCTGCCACTCAGCCAATTCTGGATCCAATTTGCCAAATTGCCTTGGATCCCATGGGCTCACCTTCGTTATCAGTCTGCCATGCGGGACCTTATCTAAAGTCTTGCTGAAGTCCAAGTAGACTGTCAAATGCATTGCCCTCATCTACAAACCTGGTCACCTCTTCGAAAAATTCAATCAAGTTGGTCAGACATGACCTCCCCTTAACAAAACCATGCTGACTGTCCTTGATTAATCCCTGCCTCTCCAAGTGTAGATTAATTCTGTCCCTCAGAATTGCTTCCAATAGTTTCCCCACCACTGAGGTTAGACTGACTGGCCTGTCGTTCCCTGGTTTATCCCTTCCTCCCTTCTTGAATAACGGTACCACATTGGCTGTTAACCAATCCTCTGACACCTCTCCTGTGGCCAGAGAAATATTGAAAATTATTGCCAGCGCCCCTGCTATCTCCTCCCTTATCTCACCCAGCAGCCTGGGCCTGTTTCATCCGGGCCTGGAGATTTATCTACTTTTAAGCCTGCCAGACCACTTACAACCTCCTCCCTTTCTATGCTAATTTCTTTAATTATATCACAGTCTTTCTGCCTGATTTCCATATCCATGTCATCCCTCCCACTTGTGAACACGGACACAAAGTATTCATTTAGAACCCTACCTACGTCTTTCGGCTCCACACACAAGTTACTACTATGGTCATTAATGGGCCCTACTCTTTCCCTAGTTATCCTCTTACTCTTAATGTGCTTGTAAAATAACTTTGGATTTTCCTTTATTTTACCTGTCAGTGTTTTTTCATGCCCCTTTTTGCTCTCCTAATTTCCTTTTTAAGTTCCCCACTACACATTCTATACTCCTCTATGGCCTCCGCTGTTTTGAGCCCTCGGTATCTGCCTTAAGCCTCCCTTTTCCTCTTTATCCAAACCTGTATATCCCTTGACATCCAGAGTTCCCTGGATTTGTCGGTCCCACCCTTTGTCTTTACTGGAATATGTTGGCCCTGTACTCTCCCTATTTCTTTCTTGAAGAGTCCCACTGCTCTGACCCAGATTTACCTAAAAGTGGCTGCTCCCAGTCCACTCTGGCCAAATCATATCTGATCTTATTAAAAATCGGCCTTCCCCCAATTTAGAACTCTTGATTTCTGGCCCATCCTTGTCCTTTTCCATAACAACCTTGAATCTAACTAAGCTATGATCACTATTGCAAAATGCTCTCCCACTGATACCTCTACGACTTGCCCGGCTTTATTTCCTAAAATTAAGTCCAGGACCCCAAGTGAAATGAGTCTAGCTGGTCTCGATCTTGGTATCTTTGGGTTATTTGCATAACTGACAACTTGGTCAATCACAACATTGGTTGAAATAAACTGTATCACAGTAATAACTATTGCCAAGGTAGCTAGGAGAGGGAGCTTTACTCTGCAATGCTTCTGATTTACTGCACTCCTTATCCCGCCTATTGCACTCCCAATGTATCTTCTATTCTATTTCATCTAGGTCTAAGTCTTCATTCTAGCTGTTTGTGCATTAGAACAGGGATGATTTTCTGCCACTGTCTTTTCTCACTCAAGCAAAGCTATTTCAGTCTTCCTTGTTAACATTACATCAGTTTGAACTCAAGAGGATAACAGACAGCTTTCCAAATCTCCTTTTTTGATTTGAGAGCAATCTTCCCCAACAACAACATTTGTGCCTTCTATTTCCTTCTTTAACAGGATCCACGGCAGCTGGTGAAGCCGAAACCAAGAAACAGAGCTTTCCTTTACTGAGTGTTTATTGACTTGTTCAGTCTCACAGCTCTCCTCCAACACAACCCAACGTCCCAACTATCCCCTATTTATACATGCTCAAAGACAATTAATATCTATCACCTGTTTCTCTTAACCTTAACAACATAGTCACCATTAACAAACTTTAACAATGTAATTGACGAGACATTAACATCCTCAAGGCAAAAAACAGACAAAAGGAGAGGCTGAAAGTACTTGGGAGAGAATGTTAAGTCTGAGGTTTCCTACTGCTTTTCTCATCATTAGTGATTAAGATAATAAATAGGAATCTCTTTTTTACCTGACTGACCTTCTTCAGAAATTCTGAACCAATTCCACATCCTGCAAAGGGAATCCAAATCATCATTAGAAGCCCTGCAATTTGCCTAAATAAAAATTACTAAACAGGGAACGCACAAACAGTTGGTCACATTGGGACTATAAACCTCAACAGTTGTTTTGCTTTACTCTCTGGACTTCCCTCAGATATGTACCAGAAAATAATAAACTCAACTGGAAGTACGTATATCCCAGTGAGGAAGAAGGATTCTAGGAAGAGGATAAACCAACCATGGTTAACCAAGGAAGTAAAGGATAGTATCAAATTCAAAGAAAAAACATACAATGTGGCAAAGATTAGTAGGAAGCCAGATGATTGGGAAAGTTTTAAAAACTAACAAAAGATGATCAAAAAATAAAGAGGGAGAAAATAAACTTTGAGGGTAAACTAGCAAGTAATATAAAAATGGACAGTAAGAGCTTCTTTAAATATATAAAAAAAGGAGAGAGGCCAAAGTGAACATACACCCCTGAGAGAATGAGGCTGGGAAATAATAATGGGGAACCAGGAAATGGCAGAGGGGTTGAATAAGTACTTTGCATCAGTCTTCACGGTAGAAGACTCTATTAGGCATTCCGAAAATACTAAAAAATCAAGGGGCAAAAGGGGGTGGAGGAAATAGATACAATAACTATCGTTAGAGAAAAAGTACCAGGGAAACTATTGGGGCTAAAGGCCAATAAGTCCCCTGGACCTGACGGCTTGCATCCTAGGATAATAAAGGAAGTAGCAACAGAGATAGTGGATGATTGGTAATAATCTTCCAATAATCCTTAAATTCTGGACAAGTCCCAGAGGATTATAAAACTGCCAATGTAACACCCTTATTCAAAAAGGGAGGGAGACAAAAAACAGGTAACTATTGGCCAATTAGCTTAACATCTGTCATTGGGAAAATGTTAGAGTCTATTATAAAGGATGTAATAGCAGAGCATTTAGAAATACATAATATAGTCAAGCAGAGTCAGCATGGCTTCATGAAGGGGAAATCATGCCTGACAAATTTATTAGAATTCTTTGAGGAGGTAACAAGCAGGATAGATAAAGGGAAACCAGATGTCATATATTTGGATTTCCAAAAGGCATTCAATATGGTACCGCACACAAGGCTACTTAATAAGAGCCCACGGTGTTGGGGGTAGTATATTAGCATGCATAGAGGATTGGCTAACTAATAGAAGACAGAGTTGGGATCCACCCGTAACAAGTGGAGTGCCACAGGGATCAGTGCTGGGGCCACAATTATTTACATTATATATTCTTAATGACTTGGATGAGGGAAGTGAATGTACTATCGCCAAATTTGCAGATGACACAAAAATAGGTGGGGAGGCAAGTGGTGAGGATGACACAAAGAGTCTACAGAGGGACAAAGACTGGTTAAGTGAGTGGGCAAGAACTTGGCAGATGGAATATAATGTGGTAAAATGTGAGGTTATGCACTTCGGCAGGAAGAATAGAGGAGCTGAATATTATTTAAATGGAGAAAGACTGCAGAAAGCAGCAGCACAGAGGGATTCGGGGGTCTTCGTGCATGAATCCCAAAAAGTTAACATACAAGTTTAACAGGTAATAAGAAAGGCAAATTGAATGTTGGCCTTTATTTGAAAGGGAATGGAGTATAAAAATAAGGAAACCTTGCTAAAAACTATACAAGGCACTTGCTAGACCACACCTAGAATACTGCGAACAGTTTTGGTTCCATTATCTGAAGAAAGATATACTGGCATTGGAGGCAGTCCAGAGAAGGTTCACTGGGTTGATCCCAGGAATGGAGAGATTTTCTTATGAGGATAGTTTGAGTAGGTTGAGCCTGTACTCATTAGAGTTAAGAAGAATGAGAGGCGACCTTACTGAAACATATAAGATTCTTAGGGGACTTGACAGGGTAGATGCTGAGAGGTTGTTTCCCCTGTGGGAGAGTCTAGCACCAGAGGGCATGATCTCAGAGTAAAGGGTTTTCCATTTAAGGCAGAGCTGAGGAGGGTAGTAATCTGTGGAATGCTTTACCGCAGAGGACTGTAGAGGCTGGGTCGTTAAGTATATTCAAGGCCGAGATAAACACATTTTTAATCAACGAGGGAATCAAGGGTTATGGGGAAAAGGCAGGAAAGTGGTGGAGCAGACTGATGGGCCAAATAGCCTACTTCTGCTCCAGCACCTTATGGTATGTTCTGTGATAGACAAGGTCAATCTATGAGTCATGTGCAACTCTGTATCAAAGTGTTCAGTATTAATTGAATACAATTGGGTGTTTAATTGTATCCAGTTGGTGGACATTAACTGGGGACTCACCCATGCTTATACATATAGAAGCAGAGTGAAAGATGTGTTGATTGGAGATGCACGATGAGTAATGTGTTTCTCTGTAAATCAAAGCTTGTAAATACTAACTCCGGTTCTATCCTTCATTACCTGGCTACCCAAGTGGTGAAATTCAATTCAACTACTATCATACACGTAACACTTAAACCTGTCCGAGGACAAGCCAATATATATTTATAGTCAATGAATTACTTTTGAAGTTTAGTCATTGTCACGTGGGGCAAACACTACAGCCGTCTGTCAGCAGCAAGGCTGTACAAACAAACAAAGAAGTTCAACGAGCAGTTAATCAATTTTTGGAGGCATCATCCGGGAACCTCAGCTCTTTTGAATGGTGCCGTGGGATCTTTCCACATCTACCTCAGCAGGCAGATATGGCTTCTGTTAACATCCGATCCAAGAAACAGCACCTCTTCGGTATTGCACTGAAGCATTAGTCTGGGTTACTCATGCCCTGCAGCAGCACTTGATCCCACCATCTTCTGAATCAGGAAAGCAGAGCAGGGTAACATACTTTCCTTGCTGGGCCCTTAAGATGTACAGCTAGGAAACAGTACAAGTATAAAGGCAAAACACTGCGGATGCTGGAAATCTGAAACAAAATCAAAAAATGCTGGAAAAACTCAGCGGGTCTGACAGCATCTGTGGAGGGAAAGACAGAGTTAACGTTTCGAGTCTGTATGACTCTTCTTCAGAGCTAAAGAGAAGTAGAAATGTGGTGAAATAAGAAATAAATACTAATAAGAACAAATAGAAATAATAAATATTTCACCACATTTCTACTCCTCTTTAGCTCTGAAGAAGAGTCACACGGATTCGAAATGTTAACTCTCTCTCTCTCTCTCCACAGATGCTGTCAGGCCCACTGAGTTTTTCCAGCATTTTTTGTTTTTGAAACAGTACAAACATCTGTACTGTATTCTGAACATAAAAGATGCTATAATAAATGCAAGTTACTATTGTTGAAGTTAGCTAAAATCAGTTTGAATGACACTGACATGTGCCCCTGTTGCAAACAGTGGTTAGAAAACCTCTTTTCCAAAAAATAATGTAATTTTTATTTTACCTCTAACTTCTTCCATTACATAGAAATCCTCAAGGTGTAGTGATTTTCCAATCCAAGCATCATACGCATAGTAGTACATAGCATATCCCACAATGTTGTATCCTGAAAAAATGATATCAGATACATCAGCTTCAAGGGTTGAATAATGCATCTCCAGAACACAGACAGAACACTACACGGAGTCCATACAGTCCTTCGTACGCACACAGTCAAGTGTATCCAACTTTTAGGAAATAAATAAACGTGCATTTCAATTTTGCCTTTCATGACCTCAGGATGCCCCAAAATGTCTTACAGCCAATGAAGGACTTTGGAAGTTAGTTGCTGTTGTAACAGGAAATACTGCAGCCTATTTGCACACCTCAATGTCCAAACAAAAGTAACTTGATAAGCGGTCACATATCCATTTTAGTAATGTTGGTTGCACTGCCAGGAGAGGAAAGATGTTTCATCCAAAAGGTGGCTTCTGCGACAATACAGCACTCCTTCAGTACTGCACTGAAGTGTCAGGCTAGAAAATGTGCTTAAGTCTTGAGTCAGACTTGAACCCACGGCTTCTGTCCCAGAAAAAACTAAAAACAAACCTTCGAGAGGTTAAGGGAGGGAAACCCAGAGGGAGAACCTGGATGGCTGAAGGTAGGCCACCAAAGAGTTGGGGTGGGGGTGGGTTTACACAAATGGCCAGCAGAATAATGGACAGTGGGAAGGCGAGAGGGGTGGACGTTGTAGGACTGAGGTTCTTACAAAGAAAGAGAGCAGCAAGACCATGAAGGGGTTTAAACACAATGATGATCATTTTAAACATGTTTCACATCCTCAGGACATCCCAAAGCACTTGAGCATAGTCATTGTTATGTAGGAAATGCAACAAAACGTGCAAATAGCAAAATCCCAGAAATAACAATGTGAAACCAGATCACCTGAGTGATATTCATTCAACAGAACTACCCTGCCCTTCCTTGAAACGTGTCATGGGAGCTTTTAAATCCACCTGAGAGGGCAGACAGTTTAAGGTCACATCTTTTTTTATTATTCATTCCTGGGATGTGGGCATCATGGGCTAGGCCAGCATTTATTGCCCAACCCTAATTGCCCTTGTTCAGGGTCAAACCATATTGCTGTAGGCCACAACCAGGTAAGGACAGCAGATTTCCTTCCCTAAAGGACGTTAGTGAACCAGATGGGTTTTTACAGCAATCAGACAATGGTTTCATGATCATCATTAGATTTTTAATTCCAGATTTTTATTGAATTCAAATTCAAATTCAAATTCAAATTCCACCATCTGCTGTGGTGAGATTTGAACCCAGGTCCCCAGAGCATTACCCTGGTTCTCTGGATTACTAGCCCAGCGACAATGCCAATACGCCATCACCTCCCTCCAACATAAGCATCTATTTTATTAGATATCAACCTCCAAAGCTTTTAAAAATAATGATTTTGTGGAGTTGTGGTGGCCTAGGCAAATATAGGGAACCCATTTAGTGCTAAAAGGGTTAATGGAGAAGTTGAATTATATGCCTCGGCCTAAGAGAAAAATACTGCAGCCTTGAGAACAATACCATCTTGTCTGACCACAGTTGTAGGATGAGCCCTGAGACATTCCATTTTGTTCTTTTTCAGGCCAATATAATCAGGATTGTGATAAGCATTTGCGTAAGCACTATGTCTGTTGTGCTGGGAATGAAAATTTACTGAAATATGGATTGGTCAGTTAACTTATGCAAATAGGCGGATAGGTTTGTGCAAAATGTACTGATTGGCTGTAAAAATGCTTTTAACAGGTCTGTGTGTATTCTGCTACGAGACTATACAGTAGCTCTTTGTGTGCTGTCTCCCTGTGCACAAGTAATAAATGGGGTTTCTACGTATTAATGATGCCTTGGTGTGATTAATCTCTGACAGTTTCTTGGA